>NC_064616.1:715794842-716097872 GCF_023898315.1 Schistocerca nitens
TATTTCGAGCACTTTTGGCGTGGCACAAATGGTAAAGACATTTACTAGGTTATAAAAAATTTCAGTATCAGTCTTAAGCCATGTACACGATTCATTCACATTAACTGACCGTCGCATATGTTCGATGTCAACATCCAAGAAAGACTAATCGACGACAGACAGCAGCACTAGCAACGGACGGCATATAAAGCGTGTCGGTGTAACGCAGAAACAACCCCAACACCCAATGTGGCTTTCGACCTTCCTTCTCTGCTGATGACCAATTCACCCGCCTCACTCATCTCCTCTCCCTCCAGCTTAACTCCCGTCGCTCCGCCACTTTTGTCTCCCTCGACCTCGAAAAGGCCTACGACCGTGTCTGGCATGCCGGTCTCCTGTTTAAACTCCAAACCTATGCCCTTCCTATCAACTACATCCATCTGATGGCCTCCTTCCTCTCCCACTGCCCCTCCTATGTTACCATCCATAATGCCAATTCCCACACCTTCTACCCCTCTGCAGGTGTGCCCCAGGGCTCTGTCCTCTCCCCTCTCCTCTACCTCCTGTACACAGCAGATATGCCCCACCCCCACCCCCCCCTCCAGTACACCTCTTGCAATATGCTGATGACACCGCATTCCTCGCCCTTGCTCCTACCCTCCAACGGTCTCAACGCCTTCTCCAGAATCACATTGACCTTTTTGCTGCATGGTGTAACCAGTGGCTCCTGAAAATCAATCCTTCCAAGACCCAGGCAATCATCGTAGGTCGTACCACTCGCTCCTTCTGGCTCCTGGATTTCTCCCTTACTGTTTGCGCCTGTCCTCTCCGCCTCACCCCCACCCTCACCTACCTTGGCCTCACCATTGACCGTCACCTCACCTGGATCCCTCATCTCTGCTCCATCCAATCCAAAGCCCACAACCGCCTCTGACTCCTCAAACTCCACTCTGGCCAGACATGGGGGTTGCACCCCTCTGCCATCCTCCACACCTACAAATCCCTAATCTGTCCCATCCTCTGTTATGCCAGTCCTGCCTGGATATCTGCCCCCCCCCCCCCAAATTCTGTAAGTCCCTCCAGATCCTCGAGCGCCATGCACTCCGCCTCGCCTTCCGTATACGCCTCCCGTCCCCCATGCGGATCCTCTATGATCTCATTCCTTTCCCCCATCTGCTCCTATTCCTCGAACATATCCGCATCCTCTACACCTCCCGCTGCCTTGATCCCCCTCACCCCCTGGTTGGTCCTCTCCTCTCCCATCCCCGCCCCCTGCCACATCTTCACTCTTGTGTCCGCCCTACCCTCCATCTCTACACCCTTCATCTCCTTTCCCAAGGTGGCTTCCATCAACTCCCCCTCCCGGATGATGCCCTCTCTCCCTCCATTTATCCCTCCTATCAACTCTGATCCTCACTCCCCCTCCTTTCCTCTGTCCTTTTCCTGGGCTCCCTCTCCCCCCTTCCATCCTCTTTTTTCCCCACCTCCCCTCTCTCTGCCCCCTTCTCTCCCCCGAGTCCTTTTGCATTTCCCTCCTCTGCCTCTTCTCATTCCCTCTCGCGTCTGCCCTGACCCTCTCCCCCTTTATGAGTCCTCTCCCTCCTTGGTTCCCCCTCCCCCCCTTTTCGTTTATTCCTTCCTCCCTCCTTCTTCTTCCTCCTCGTCCAGGTCCCCCCCCCCCCCCCCCATCTGCCTTTGGCTCGGGAGTGTCATCTTTGTGCTGCCATTTTCGTGCAGTGTTTTACAGTGAGTGTTCCGTGTTGTGTTTTTTGGGAAGTGTTGCGAACGGCCATCATACTGTCGCTGGGTGTGCTTTTTATCTCTTGTGAACAGAAACCAGACTGTCGCCAAGTTTTGTAATTGTGTGTGTACTATGTTACTTGTCTGATTCCTGTGTCTTTTCTTAACATTGCCAACTCCTTTTGCTTTCTGTTTTAACTTTCCGCATTTTTCCGCCATTTTACACTTTAAGTCGCCGTTTTATCGCCTGTTTTTCTTGTTTCTTTTCTTTTTCCGTTTTTTAAAAAAAGTCTGTAGGCTGTAGAGCAGCGTACTAAGCTGCTGCCAGCCCGCCCCATTCGGGGGGAATTGAAAATCAATAAAGGAAAAAGAAAAAAAAAGCAGAAACAACACAGCCGTTATTGTAATGCGGAAAATTGTAGAGCACCGTATTTATGACAGATCTCGGGCTTTCTGGCATTACTTTCAGATAATAAAGGTTAAAAGATGCTTTGTAACACCTCGAAAATTGCAGGCCTACAAAAGGATCTTCTCGAGAGATAAAATACATGCTTTTAGGGCAGTGGCAAATCAAACCTGGGGTGAAGTGTATATAGGAAACAATGTAGATGCTAACTTATTTAAATTCCGTACACTGTTTAAATCAGTTCTTTTACGAGACCTTTCCAAAAGTAACCAATTTAACAGCAGCAGCTAAGGAAACAGATGGACAGCAGCGGGTATTAGAAAGCCATACCAAACACTTGTATTTGTCAGTTATTTGCAAAAACACCACCATAGCTCACGGTTCTCAGACTGCTATCAAAGGTTTGCAGAAATTTAAGGGAAAGTACTGCTTGCTGCAAAAAAATCATTCAATGACAAAATCAAATATAATGCAGAAAGTAAAAGCAAAGCCTCATTGGATGTCATAAAACGTGAAACTGGTACAGAAGACACAAGTATATAACATACAAATTAAAGATAGGGGAAGAATAATAGAAAATCTCAGGAACTGGAAATTTTTTAAATGACTATTTCTCTGTTATTGCGGAGAAGTTGCAACAAAGTCTTTCTGAAACACATGTATTAGCTCCCACAATAATTTACGCAGAAAGCACTCTGATATTATTTTCCACAACGACGCTTGAAGTCGGGAAGACAATACAGAAATTAGAAACATAAGAAATCAACAGGCATATGTGACGTTTCAGTCTTTGTTCCGAAACCCTCATAGAGAGCATACACGCCACATTAACAAACGTAATAAATGACTCCCCTAGTTCAGACAATTTTCCAGGGTACCTAAAACACGCACGAGTTGTGCCGTTGCGAAAGAAGGGTCATATGGAGAGTATTGAAAACTATGGGCTAGTTTCACTACTGTCAGCATTCTCAAAAGTAGCTGAATCAGTTATGAAAGATAGACTGGTTTAAAAGAATAAATACAATCTTTAAAAAGAAGCACAGTGTGGTTCCCCCAGTTGGGAGAAGTACAATATCGGTCACTACAGAGTTCACGAAAATGGAACTTGAAGCTCTTGACAAGGATGACCATGTTACAGGCATATTCTTAGCCTAGTCCAGGATTTTGAGACCGCCGGCCATGGAAACTACTAAACAAGCCAGAAGCGCTAGGTATAAGAGGATCAGAGAACGGGTGGTCCCTGTCTTCTCTGGAAAACAGGATGCATCATGTAGAGATAGATCACACATCTGCTGTTGACAGACTTTTAGTAAATAATTGTTTTACGCGGTATGTACAAATGTCGTTATTCTTAAGGGTAGTATATTGGGTCCAAATCTGGTCTTAATATATACAGGGTGGTCCATTGATCGTGACCGGGCCAAATATCTCACGAAATAATCGTCAAACGAAAAAACTAAAAAGAAGGAAACTTGTCTAGCTTGAAGGGGGAAACCAGAGGGCGCTATGGTTGGCTCGCTAGATGGCGCTGCCATAGGTCAAACGGATATCAACTGGTTTTTTTTAAATAGGAACCCCCATTTTTTATAACATATTCGTGTAGTACGTAAAGAAACATGAATGTTTTAGTTGGACCACTTTTTTTGCTTTGTGATAGATGGCGCTGTAATAGTCACAAACATATGGCTCACAATTTTAGATGAACAGTTGGTAACAGGTAGGTTTTTTTTAAATTTAAAATACAGAACGTAGGAACGTTTGAATTCCTTTCCCCCATCTGCTCCTATTCCTCGAACATATCCGCATCCTCTACACCTTCCGCCGTCTTGAACCCCCTCACCCCCTGGTTGCTCCTCTCCTCTCCCATCCCCGCCCCCTGCCACGTCTTCACCATTGTGTCCCCCCTACCCTCCATCTCTACACCCTCCATCTCCTTTCCCAAGGTTGCTTCCGTCAACTCCCCCTCCTGGATGATGCCCTCTCACCCTCCATTTATCCTTCCTATCAACTCTGATCCTCACCCCCCTCCTTTCCTCCGCCCTTTCCCTGGGCTCCCTCTTCCTCCCCCCTTCCATCCTGTGTTTTCTCCCCGCCCAACCTCCCCCTGTGTCCCTTCTCCTCCCCCACCCCCCGAGTCCTTTTGCATTCCCCTCCTCTGCCTTCCCCACTCCCTGGCACGTCTGCTCAGCACCCCCCACCCCTCTTATGGGTCTTCTCCATTGGCTTCTTTCCCCCCTCCCACCCTTCACTTTTCTTCTCCTTCCCCCCCTTTTTTATTTTCTTCATCATCTGTCCAGTTTCCCCCCCACCTGCTCTCGGCTGTGGTATGTCATATTTGTGCCAACTTTTTAGTGCCGTGTTTAAGTGAGTGTTCAGTGTTGTGCGTCTTTCCACAGTGTTGCGAACAGAAATCATGCTGTCGCTGGGTGTGCATTTTATATCTTGCGAACAGAAACCAGACTGTCGCCGTGTTTTTTTAACTGTCTGTCTGTTATTTTTCTGCTTCTTGTGTATTATCTTAGCATCATCCCCCATGTGTTTTATGTTTTAAGTTGTAGAATTTTCTGCCATTTTACCTTTAAGTCACCGATTTTATCGCCAACTGTTATTTTTTATTATCTTCCTCTTTTTAACACAAATTCTGTAGGCTGCAGAGCGGCGTAGTCAGCTGCTGCCAGCCCGCCCCCTTCGGGGGGAATTGATATTCAATAAAGAAAAAAAAAAAAAACGTTTGAACACTTTATTTCTGTTGTTCCAATGTGATACATGTACCTTTGTGAACTTATCATTTCTGAGAGCGCATGCTGTTACAGCGTGATTACCTGTAAATACCACATTAATGCAATAAATGCTCAAAATGATGTCCGTCAACCTCAATGCATTTGGCAATACGTGTAGCGACAGTCCTCTCAACAGCGAGTAGTTCGCCTTCCGTAATGTTCGCACCTGCATTGACCATGCACTGACGCATGTTGTCAAGCGTTGTCGGTGGATCACTATAGCAAATATCCTTCAACTTTCCCCACAGAAATAAATCCGGGTACGTCAGATCCGGTGAACGTGCGGGCCATGGTAAGGTGCTTCGACGACCAATCCTCCTGTCATGAAATATGCTATTCAGTACCGCTTTAACCGTACGCGAGCTATGTGCCGGACATCCATCATGTTGGAAGTACATCGCCATTCTGTCATGCAGTGAAACATCTTGTAGTAACAGCGGTAGAACATTACGTAGGAAATCAGCATACATTGCACCATTTAGATTGCCATCGATAAAATGGGGGCCAATTATCCTTCCTCCCATACTGCCGCACCATACATTGAACCGCCAATGTCGCTGATGTTCCACTCGTCGCAGCCATCGTGGATTTTCCGTTGCCCAATAGTGCATATTATGCCGGTTTACGTTACCGCTGTTGGTGAATGACGCTTCGTCGCTAAATAGAACGCGTGCAAGAATTCTGTCATCGTCCCGTAATTTCTCTTGTGCCCAGTGGCAGAACTGTACACGACGTTCAAAGTCGTTGCCATGCAATTCCTGGTGCTTAGAAATATGGTACGAGTGCAATCGATGTTGATGTAGCATTCTCAACACCGACGTTTTTGAGATTCCCGATTCTCGCGCAATTTGTCTGCTACTGATGTGCGGATTAGCCGCGACAGCAGCTAAAACACCTACTTGGGCATCATCATTTGTTGCAGGTCGTGGTTGACGTTTCACATGTGGATGAACACTTCCTGTTTCCTTAAATAACGTTACTATCCGGCGAACGGTCCGGACACTTGGATGATAGCGTCCAGGATACCGAGCAGCATACATAGCACACGCCAGTTGGGCATTTTGATCACAATAGCCATACATCAACACGATATCGACCCTTTCCGCAATTAGTAAACGGTACATTTTAACACGGGTAATGTATCATGAAGCAAATACCGTTCGCACTGGCGGAATGTTACGTGATACCACGTACTTCTACGTTTGTGACCATTACAGCGCCATCTATCTCAAAGCGAAAAAAGTGGTCCAACTAAAACATTCACATTTCTTTACGTACTACACGAATATGTAACAAAAATGGAGGTTCCTATTTAAATAAACGCAGTTGATATCCGTTTGACCTATGGCAGCTAGAACCGCGCGACCGCTACTGTCGCAGGTTCGAATCCTGCCTCGGGCATGGATGTGTGTGATGTCCTTAGGTTAGTTAGGTTTAAGTAGTTCTTAGTTCTAGGGGACTGATGACCTCCGATGTTAAGTCCGATAGTGCTCAGAGCCTTTTGAACCATTTTTGAACCTATGGCAGCGTCAGCTAGCGGGCCAACCATAGCGCCATCTGGTTTGCCCCTTCAAGCTAGACAAGTTTCGTTCTTTGTAGTTTTCTTGTTTGACGCTTATTTTGTGAGATATTTGGCCCGGTCACGATCAATGGACCACCCTGTATATCACTGACCCTACATACAGTATAAAGGACGGTGATAAAGCGTTCTCTTTGCTGATGACAACAACATCGAAGTCACTGATAAAATACCAGAACTCCTATCACACAAAGGAAATGGAATTCTCAATTATGTTTACGATTGGGCAGTCTGTAGAAGGTAGACGCGGAACATAAAGAAAAGAAACCATATGCACCTCAGCATAATCAGGGAACACAGTTCTGTCGCATTCAGCACAAGTGATAAAGTGGTTAACGAGCACAAGGTCTTTAGGGATGAATATTGATTGTCAGTTGAAATGGAATATGCTGGAAGTAAGAATGTCATTTGCATGTTCTGTTGTTAGGGTTCTATCATATGTTTGTAATAGTCAATGTCTTTTGGTGAGATGTTGTTCTTGTGTACACTCAGTTCACTCCATTTTTGGCTATGAGATTCTTTTCTGGGGACCGAAGGCACAAAAAAATGGGCACAATTTTTAAACTGCATAAAAGGCCCATTAGAATACTAATAGGAATTAGTATTTGGGCTCACTGTAAATAAGTGTTTAAAAAACTAATTATCCTTACTGCACAAAATGAGTATTTTTACCGATCTGTTGTGCATATCAGGTAACACATTACTAAGTATTTCACTCATAATTCTATACATAATCGTAAAACAAGAAAAACAGAGCTCAAGACAGTTACACAATTTTTATAAGTGATGCATACTATACCATTAAAGATTACTTATAGGACTCCGAGTAGTGGTTCATAATGAAAGGAATAACAACACCCTGTCATACTACGATACATGATCTCAATTTATTGACTTTACAATAACACTATTAAAACTTTTAACGGCTGCTGACAAGTAATTGAAAATGTGTGTTCCTAAGTAATGGACACGATTCTCGACCAAAGTAAGTGACTGAAATTTTGTGAGGTTATTCTTATGTCTAGTATTTATTCCATGAGCTGTGCTATTGGTCTGAAAAAGGGTCATATACTTTAATGACAAATTTCATTCGCCGGCCGCGGTGGTCTCGCGGTTCTAGGCGCGCAGTCCGGAACCGTGCGACTGCTACGGTCGCAGGTTCGAATCCTGCCTCGGGCATGGATGTGTGTGATGTCCTTAGGTTAGTTAGGTTTAAGTAGTTCTAAGTTCTAGGTGACTTATGACCACAGCAGTTGAGTCCCATAGTGCTCAGAGCCATTTCAAATTTCATTCAAGAATAAGTATACTGGGTATCAGTAGTTAGAGTCCCTAGTTCCCTAAACAGACCACTCGTAACAACACTTTATGTGACTGGAGACTACTGTGTAGTTATTATGAACATCTTCTTTATAACTTTATTTTTGACCTACTTTAGTAATATTTTAGTAATAAGAATAGAGCAATTACCAAAAATTATTAAATTCAAAGCAACCGATTATTAAATATAATACTCTTTGGAGGACTATAAAAGGCTATGTTAGCGTATTGCTATGTTACTACCGTTACTGTTTCGACTACTGGTACGATTACTAATACCGCTCCTTGTGAAATGCTCGTGCTCGCGTGATCCATTTATGTCTTGTGAAGTAAACTTCATGAAAATATATTGCAGAGAAGTATTTCATGGTGTTTTCGTGTTCTGAATAATTGTAAAACTTAATCTTTGAAGAAAGCGTCTCTGCCCCAGCGAGCGCTTAGTTACGAAAAGGAATTAATTCAATAAAATCTCAAACTAAAGGAATTAAACCAAACGATTAAGACAGTTTCAGATCAGAAACTTTTTTATGGATAATAATTCGCAATGAAACTTCAGAGACTTATCAAGCGTTCTCGAGAGTTGACTCGCAGCGACTGCAAGGGAATATGTCCGACCCCTGACAGAAATATATTACCAGAGTCATGAAATCTTCTAACTGCCTAAATGTCGCATTAACCTCATCACTACACTCACAGGAGTGAACAAGCAGTCACTCTTCCCATGCTCCATTCGGAAAATAAAGCATAAGAAAGTGTAATATATGAAACAATGTACCCCTTGTTCTACACTTTAAAATGATTTGCAGAAGGTAGGTGCACAAACCGGTATTAATGTCTAATGTGATAAATACGTGATTTGTACCTCACGTTTTGTAGTACAGATCTTAAATACCAACATATTTATATGTCAAATAAAACGGAATAGAAGATAGTAAATAATTCGTAGACGGGATCGCTCCCTTTGTGAACGAACATGTAACGACCAGTAATAGTGTTCCTCTACCGACTGTAAAACTATCTGTAGGAGTAAATTTTGTAGTCTTTCCCAAGCAAGCGAAGCACATGCCAGTGGAAGGTTTCCTAGTCATGCAGCTCTACATAATCACAGGATGCAGCAGTCATAAGATTGTGGTATGAAACTTACTAATGACAGTTGGTAATTTATTGATTACTTAGTTAATATCACATCATGCTCCGTAGTGATGAAAATCAGATATGGAGCGTCTTGAGCAAGAGACAAGCCGTCTTATGCAGTGACCACAGCATTTGCTTGCACCGACGTACAGGCCGTGCTTACGTATGTCTGAAGTGAATCAGGATAGGCTGACGACGATCTGTCGCTCCTACTTACCTTATACCGAACAGTTATCCCTATGTTCCTCAATTATGAAGGAGCCGCCTGCAGAACTGCCTCATGTGTTTGGTAATATTAGTCCAGATTTCAGCTGCACAGAGAGAGTTTTCAAGTTCCCGGACAAACCGATCTCTCTTGCGTTGTAGTTACCGATAAGCTTCGGAGAATATAAAGAAGCGTAGAGGTGCGCCTTTATCCCATATAAAGACGTTACAAGTATATTTACAAGCTATTACGTGTAGAATACATTTAGCGATACCATTTGATCGCAGATGTCTAACGGCTGTCGTTGGTGGAAAGTTCATTACTATTTCCTTTTTAATATCCAGTACTGGGGGAAGAGCAAATCAATTTTGTCTGCTACTAATTATTTTCAAAGCACATCTCTAACAACAGTGCAGGAGGGATAGCGTAATCCGGGAATTTGGAAACACTTCTTGTGCCGTGGAAGTCTGGAGAACTGTTGCCAAGTCGAATGAGTCACGATATAAGATGATTCAAGGTGACGGATCTGTGAACAACACATACTTCGTGAGTCACCAGATGACTGTTATTAACAAGACAATGTGCAGTCTTCTGATGATTTCGGACGTGCATGGGACGATTTTTAGTGGAGCGGATCTGGTTCACTCGAGAATTCTCACAGGTCAGATGGTACCCAGAAAACATACAATTTTTCTGTTTTGCCTGAAGTGTCTTTTGGAGAATTGCATGAAAACCTGACCATCTTGGTTAGCTGGCGTTAATCCAACCAATGATTCCACCACAGAATTTCTGTCTAATGGTTAAGCAGATGTCAGTGATCCGCGTGCAGTATGTACTTTATGATATTACAGTAATACTACAACATTTTTATCGGCGTATTCATAATTAACTCTTGTGGGAAAAGGGGACAAACCTCTTATCAGCAGATTAACGTGTGTGCCATCAGGACGACATTAAAACTCAGAAATAGATCTACGATGAACAGAACTGAACCAGTATGATCCTTGAAAACTGCTATGACACTAGAAAGAAAACGAGGGAAAAGTTTCTGATTTCTATATTTCAATATACTAACCTTCAAAACTTGCTTAACTACATATTATTTTCGTCTGGAGGAGCGGTTGGGTGTCACAGTGTCTACTGTGGACTGACTACACATAAAAAATTGATTTTGGATCAATAGTGTCGAGAATGAAAACAGAAGTTTAGGACAGAGCATGTTATGTTGGAGAAGAGTATGGCTGGGACGTTTCTCCTCTATTTTGCTTGCGATTATGATCTAGAATCATTGAGCGTGATTTTGAGTTTACATACCATATTCTTTAGAAATTATTGCATCTTTCTGTAGAGAAGTAAGTTTTATACACGTCTAATATTAATATACGCTCTCAGATGTGTCCTGATGCACTACAGCGATATCAGCGTATTTTGTATGTTTTTCTCTAAAAAAGTAAGAATAGCCTATGTAGTCACAGAATTTGTTGTTGGGAAATTTATATACAGAAACAAGCTACCTATCAAAGGATGCTAAGGTACAAAATAAACAGTGCAACATCCATCAGTGATTCTGCCAGCTGCACTGAAAGTTCGAGATCCCATGATAAAAACACTTTTCAGATCTTTACTGATTTTACTGTTAGGAGGAATTTACATATTACTATCATTTTGTTCAAAGGAATCATTTTACAGACATCACCGTCGTCTCTCATCTACTGGACAAGACAATTGTTTATCCCACCTACATCTGTAGAAAAAAATGGTTCAAATGGCTCTGAGCACTATGGGACTTAACATCTGAGGTCATCTGTCCCCTAGAACTTAGAACTACGTAAACCTAACTAACCTAAGGACATCACACACATCCATGCCCGAGGCTGGATTCGAACCTGCGACCGTAACGATCGCGCGGTTCCAGACTGAAGCGCCTAGAACCGCATGGCCACACGGGCGGCCATCTGTAGAAGACCCTATACCGACGGCCGGACACTGGACACCGGCAGCAGTAGAAGGAGATCCTCCGCTGGTATCAGAATGCGCATTCTCATCAGTAAATGTAAATGTCGTTTGCCTAGGACCTCCCGTCGGGTAGACCGTTCGCCGCGTGCAAGTCTTTCGATTCGACGCCAGTTCGGCGACTTGCGCGTCGATGGGGATGAAATGATGATGATTAGGACAACACAACACCCAGTCCCTGAGCGGAGAAAACCTCCGACACAGCCGGGAATCGAACCCGGGCCCTTAGAATTGAGAATCAGTCGCGCTGACCACTCAGCTACCGGGGGCGGACATTCTCATCAGTAGCAGCTGCAGTGAGCATTACAATGCATCCAAAGGAAAACCTACAAAAATAGGCCTAAACCTGTAGTAATCAAAGACTTTTGGTGCCCCACCTCAAAACAGGGTGAGACACTACGCAGTAAACTATGTACAACTGACAACTCTTTCTTAGTTCAATCGACTTCATGATAAAGCCTCGCTATGCAAGTAAACCCGGCTACCGTTATTAGTAATTCTTTAACGGTATTATTCTCAGTGGTTAGGGAGATGTATAATACGAAAACGTTTTTATGCATACAGTGTCAGCTGTATGCTTCGCGTCTTCGGCAGGTGGCACTCTGGTAGCCTTGATAGGCAGCTTCCTCTAATTTCGGCAGTGCATGAGCACTTGGCTTCTGTTTCGTTCACCGGTCGCTGAGGGGCCTCTCCGTCGTGTTGTGATCACTCGTGGGGTGAAAGAATTTCTTGACAGTTCACGCTAACTACACACACACGCGCGCGCACACACACACACACTCACACACACACACACACAGAGAGCAAGGAATATCTGACGCGTAGGATAATTTCCTGCATTTACTTGGAGCCAATGAGATAATGGTGCTCTCCTGCGCTAGCAGATGCATATAGGGAGAGGTTTTGAACTGTCGCGATCGGCCAGTGTTCCTACGGCTGGCTGTGTGTGCCAGAGTCGACGCCGGGATCCGCTACTGCGGCGGTGGTGTCTGCAGCTCCAGCAGATAGATGCGCAGCATATCTTCCAAACTTTCTGTGGATACTTATTGACGACACGTGAACGCTGCAGCTCTCTACGACTGTATTTTATCGCACAGTGAGAGAAGTCTCTTCACCTTTGTGAGCTGACGAATTGGTAAGTATAAACAGTTTATTCCTTTATTTTTTGCTGCGCTGTGACCATCGCTCAGTCGCTTTTGGTTTGTAGGGACGTGTATATACACTCCGTACCTGGCAAGTATCCCTTCTCAAAGTTTTACTTGCGCTAGTAGGCCGGCCGATGTGGTCGAGCGGTTCTAGGCGCTTCAGTCTGGAACCGCGCGACCACTACGGTCGCAGGTTCGAATCCTGCCTCGGGCATGGACGTGTGTGTTGTCCGTAGGTCAGTTAGGTTTAAGTATTTACAAGTTCCAGGGGACTGATGACCTCAGAAATTAAGTCCCATAGTGCTCAGAGCCTTCCGCTAGTATCTCAGAGTGAAAATTCATCCTGGAAACAATCCCTCAGTCTGTGGCTAAGCCATGTGACCGCAGTATCCTTTCTTCAAGGAGTACTAGTCTTGCAAGTTTTGCAGGAGAGCTTCTGTGAAGTTTGGAATGTAGGAAATGAGGTATTGGCTGTAGTAAAGCTGCGAGGCAGAGTCGTGAGTTGTGCTTGGGTAGCTCAGTAGGTAGAGTACTCCGTATCTATTTACGAGCCTTGTAGTGACATTGCACACTAATATTGCGAGACTTACACGTCTTTGTTCTGCCTGGGAGCCCTGGCAGATCTTTCTCCCACTGTCCGTGTGCTTGTAGGATTGTATTTTGTCGCTAAATTTTGCTCGATATGTCCAGTATGATTCACTTATAGGGGGCGAGAAATACAATAGTAGCTACAGTCCTGCTCACGTTTGAAGAAACTTCAAGCTAACCTCAACAATGTGATGGTCACAGAGAGATTGGAGGCTCTCCTACTCTAATTTTTCACTGTCCACTAGAAATGCACACACTCTCTAATAATTGTACAATATTTTATATCTTGTTACGTGTTTTTATTCCGCACGGGAGCTCTGGCTGACTGAGACTATCACCACCCGCGCATAATCGATAAGTTTGAAAGCACCATTCTTTATTTTTCAACAGAGAAAGGGGGAGGGGTAGGGGAAAAACTTAGCGCTTAAACGTTTAGTGGCGCTTACCGACAATAGCGTCCACAAATTTCCACTGTTGAAGGTGCAGATGTCAGCGTGTTACGACCGGTTTTCTGTCACGTGATGCTCCGTTCCTGAATGTCAGATTTCGTAGCAGTGCCTTTTGCGCCAGCCAGCAGATCGGTCGTGCAAATAATGCAAATTTCTCTGCCATTCTTGGCGAGATATGACTTCTGGGCCATGAAGATGCTGATACGCGCCTTGGACTATCTCCGGTCTGTTCGGAAAATCGACTCCATTGTCACCAACAAATGTCTTCCAGTCCTTCGCCCAGACCACCTGAAAAACTGAGTCAGTACCCCCACGAAGAGCGACATGTTTACCTCAGGAGAATGACAAGACATACGAGGGTGTGCTCAAAAGTAATGCTTCCAAACTTTTTGAATGAAAACTCTTATAGTCCCGGCGGAGATTCGAGTCCTCCCTCGGGCATGGGTGTGTGTGTTTGTCCTTAGGATAATTTAGGTTAAGTAGTGTGTAAGCTTAGGGACTGATGACCTTAGCAGTTAAGTCCCATAAGATTTCACACACATCTGAACTTTTTTGAAAACTCTTAAAGCTTTTAAATAAATCAAATGCTATTATCATTCTGCATTCTTAGTCTTCATGTCTCCCAACATAGTCACTCTAGTGACGAACACATTTCTCCCAGCAACAGACCAGTTTCTTGATACCGTCGCCGTAGAATGTTTCACATTGTTGAGCGAGCCACATCCGAACCTCTGCTTCCACCACTTCATCACTATTACATTCAAGTCTTTGAGGGTGTTCTTCAAGTTTTGGAAAAAGACGAAAATCCGATGGGGCCAAATCGGCACTGTATGGAAGATAATCGATGACAGTGAACTCAAGGTATCGGATTCTTGCAGATGTCGCAGCGCTCGTGTGTGGTCCGGCATTTTTATGCCGAAGGAGAGGGTGCTCCATGTGTGGACGAACTCTTAGAATTCGGAATTCGGTTACAGCACGCTCTTTCTCACGAACCGACATAGTTACGTTACACATTCCAACACTACAATTCGTAGTCCTCTACCGGCAGAGGGTTGCAAGTAATTAGACATGAAGAATAAAGATGAAGAATGTTAATAACTTTTGTTTTATTCAAAAAGATTTTAGAGCTTTCACATTAAAAATTCAGAGGAATTACTTTTCAGCACGCCCTCGTCACTATCATGCACTTAAAATCTTGAAGTATGATTTGCTTGTAAAAGCAGTGAACAGTGATCACTTATCGATATGCGACAGAGTGTTGTACTTATCCCCTTTCCTTGTTACCCACTACTTTGAGTCGTCCAATTAATCTTCAGTTGTGTATTATGCAATGCTTATGAAGAATGTTTTAGTTGTCTTTTGCGAACAGATGTATTTTAATAATCTCTTTCATTCCTATACTCAACTTATCACACTATTTTGTTTCCTGACGAAACCTGCTTTTTTGGGTCTTGCAGCCATGACAGCAGATTCCACTATGGCCTACGTAGCAATCGACCATCGCTGAGGCCACTGCTACGAGATGTATGTTGAACAATTTAGTGATTTATAAATAATCTTGTGATTCTTGAGTTTCTCCCGGCGTATTTGATAGTCAAAATATCCACGGGTGTACAGCCGATCTACAGTGTCCAACGGGCACAATATTTCGGCGATCGTACATGTCACCATCATCAGGTGAACTGACGGACTGAGCTCCTGTGGACGTGCCGGCACGGAGATCCGTACGCTATGGCTGCTCAGAGGGAACTGGGTTCGGTCGCGGCGGCGGCCGATTTAAATAACCTCCGACCGCGGCGCGCTCCCTCCGCTGTCCGCGCCCCGCGCCAGGGTTGCGCGGTGGAACAGATTGCGACGGCGTCTGAGATGACGTCGGTGTGATGGCTCTGTCCGCCGTGGTCATCACAATTATACGTTTGCTCGATTTACTCTTGATTAACGCAACCGCTGGTGCCCGTTGGACACTGTAGACCGGCAGTACACCCGTGGATATTTTGATTATAATCTTGTTTTATTCGTCAAACGAAGCCCCACAGTCCCTAAGGCCACCCTGACAAAACAGTAGGAGTTTCGAGCCCGGGAGTGGGAGACACGTACAATTATGAATGTATGTTTTCTGGGACATTACTGGTCTCTATGATGAAAGTTTCAAATACTGGAATGAGAAATACCTATATTCCTTCCTTTAACTTTCATTCTTAGGAGTACCACTGGTTTTCTCTGTTGTCAAGTTTACAGTTGTGTAACGAGGCTGGCAGTTCGTTCAGTTTGCGTATGACACTGCGCCACAAAATGTACACGCTTACTGCTGAAAAGGGAAACACTCCATGGCACCTTTCCTCAGATTTAGTGTAAGATGGCCCAGTGGATAGCCCGTCAAAAACTGAACATAGATCAAGAATGAAAACAGAAAGATGGTGTAATGAACTGTTTAAAAAAAGCGAAATTGAAACAGTGAACGGTTCAAGAACAGGAAGTGCAATAAATAGCAGCCCGATGCACTACTGGCGTTGTGAGTAAATGGTTGTGAAGTTGGACTGCGCACTGGACGAACCGTGTTTAGAACTCCCTCATGCCGTTTATTTATTTATTCTTCACAACATTATGAAGTGTCTGTCTAGTCATTGAAATGTTTGTTCTCCTTCTGTAGTCTTGGCAGTTGTCATACTACACTCCTGGAAATGGAAAAAAGAACACATTGACACCGGTGTGTCAGACCCACCATACTTGCTCCGGACACTGCGAGAGGGCTGTACAAGCAATGATCACACGCACGGCACAGCGGACACACCAGGAACCGCGGTGTTGGCCGTCGAATGTCGCTAGCTGCGCAGCATTTGTGCACCGCCGCCATCAGTGTCAGCCAGTTTGCCGTGGCATACGGAGCTCCATCGCAGTCTTTAACACTGGTAGCATGCCGCGACAGCGTGGACGTGAACCGTATGTGCAGTTGACGGACTTTGAGCGAGGGCGTATAGTGGGCATGCGGGAGGCCGGGTGGACGTACCGCCGAATTGCTCAACACGTGGGGCGTGAGGTCTCCACAGTACATCGATGTTGTCGCCAGTGGTCGGCGAAAGGTGCACGTGCCCGTCGACCTGGGACCGGACCGCAGCGACGCACGGATGCACGCCAAGACCGTAGGATCCTACGCAGTGCCGTAGGGGACCGCAACGCCACTTCCCAGCAAATTAGGGACACTGTTGCTCCTGGGGTATCGGCGAGGACCATTCGCAACCGTCTCCATGAAGCTGGGCTACGGTCCCGCACACCGTTAGGCCGTCTTCCGCTCACGCCCCAACATCGTGCAGCCCGCCTCCAGTGGTGTCGCGACAGGCGTGAATGGAGGGACGAATGGAGACGTGTCGTCTTCAGCGATGAGAGTCGCTTCTGCCTTGGTGCCAATGATGGTCGTATGCGTGTTTGGCGCCGTGCAGGTGAGCGCCACAATCAGGACTGCATACGACCGAGGCACACAGGGCCAACACCCGGCATCATGGTGTGGGGAGCGATCTCCTACACTGGCCGTACACCACTGGTGATCGTCGAGGGGACACTGAATAGTGCACGGTACATCCAAACCGTCATCGAACCCATCGTTCTACCATTCCTAGACCGGCAAGGGAACTTGCTGTTCCAACAGGACAATGCACGTCCGCATGTATCCCGTGCCACCCAACGTGCTCTAGAAGGTGTAAGTCAACTACCCTGGCCAGCAAGATCTCCGGATCTGTCCCCCATTGAGCATGTTTGGGACTGGATGAAGCGTCGTCTCACGCGGTCTGCACGTCCAGCACGAACGCTGGTCCAACTGAGGCGCCAGGTGGAAATGGCATGGCAAGCCGTTCCACAGGACTACATCCAGCATCTCTACGATCGTCTCCATGGGAGAATAGCAGCCTGCATTGCTGCGAAAGGTGGATATACACTGTACTAGTGCCGACATTGTGCATGCTCTGTTGCCTGTGTCTATGTGCCTGTGGTTCTGTCAGTGTGATCATGTGATGTATCTGACCCCAGGAATGTGTCAATAAAGTTTTCCCTTCCTGGGACAATGAATTCACGGTGTTCTTATTTCAATTTCCAGGAGTGTATATATTGGTTGTAGAATTTGAATGTGAGTCATGAGGTAAGAATACATTACCGTCACAAGTAAATGTGATGAATAGTGAGACAATGCGAGATACCACACAGATGTCTCACAGAAATAAAAGCAACAAATACACGGGTGCGAACTATGTTACAACAAAAGAATTCAAAAGTGAAGACTTCCAAAACGGAACGCAACTTCAAAAACATTAAACAGATAGATCACAGAGCACAGAGAAACTGTATGATTGTGAAACGTGATTGGCTTGTGCTGAAGTGGGAGTAGTTTAATATGTAAATGTGCTATGCTAAGGAGCTGGCGAGGAAAGCTGAGAGAAAGAGAAGAACACTCTCTCGCACAGGCGCTTCGCCCAGTCACCATCTCAACCGTCAGAGGTACTGCTTCTGAAATCACACACACAACAAGTGATGCGTGGGTGTAGTTATTTGTTTTGAGTCGGCCTTCTAAACGTCACGCATAGTCGTGTCATGGAGTCAATCTGATTTGGCAGACCAGCAAACTGGTCCACCAGCACACTGGAATCCACCGGGGTTTCAGATGCTCATAGGGATGTACCTGCGTTCCGAATCAGCCGAACGCGAGACCGCGAACTTGCATTTCTTTCGGGCGTGCGCCTTTAATGACAGATTGCTGCCGTCCATGACTGCAGTCGCTGAGCGCATCGTGCTGTGCCGCCCTGACCAGAAGAAGGGTCAAGTATTCGCTGCTATGGATCAGCGCACCAATATATGCTTCTCAGAACCCTGTTCTTTAGAACCATATTTTTCTTTATGGAATAGTAGAGTACAGATGCTTGATAGTAGCGAAGTGTTTGGGCCATACCACGGATTCACATGCATGAAGTCAAGTAAAGCGATTAGCTCTGGTTAGAGTCGTGTGTTGATCCCCAGCTGATCACTTTGTTCACCATAGACCGCATATCATTGAAAGCGTTTGTCAAATAAAAACATGTTTGTGTGGCGTTTCTGTAGCCATCTTTTGTCATGTGATGTTAAGAATGAATAAATAAATAATCCTTTCTTTCAGGGGTGCTAGTTCTGCAAGTTTCGCAGGAGAGCTTCTGTAAAGTTTGGAAGGTAGGAGACGAGGTACTGGCAGAAGTAAAGCTGTGAGTACCGGGCGTGAGTCGTGCTTCGGTAGCTCAGTTGGTAGAGCACTAGCCCGCGAAAGGCAAAGGTCCCGAGTTCGAGTCTCGGTCGGGCACACAGTTTTAATCTGCCAGGAAAGTTTCATATCAGCGCACACTCCGCTGCAGAGTGAAAATCTCATTCTGGAAACATCCCCCAGGCTGTGGCTAAGCCATGTCTCCGCAATATCCTTTCATTCAGGGGTGCTAGTTCTGCAAGTTTCGCAGGAGAGCTTCTGTAAAGTTTGGAAGGTAGGAGACGAGGTACTGGCAGAAGTAAAGCTGTGAGTACCGGGCGTGAGTCGTGCTTCGGTAGCTCAGTTGGTAGAGCACTAGCCCGCGAAAGGCAAAGGTCCCGAGTTCGAGTGTCGGTCGGGCACACAGTTTTAATCTGCCAGGAAAGTTTCATATCAGCGCACACTCCGCTGCAGAGTGAAAATCTCATTCTGGAATAAATAAATTGTTATTTAGACCACAACTCCTCTCAGTGTTCTGATTAACATTACCTTTGCCATGTTGTTAATGTCTTGATTGTAATTGATAGAGCTTTACTTTGCAGACGGTGGCGTTCATTTGTTGTAGCTTATGTGACAACTATTATGTGTTCACCATTTCCTTGCGAGTGATCACATTCACACTCATACGAACACCTATATCGGAAAAGGAGGCATATCTCACTCGCGTACCTGTCGTGCAAAATAGGAGCGTCGTTAAGAGATTCCTATCATATGACGCACTTACTGTCACTAATGCCGTGTATAACACGCCAGACGTGTTTTCCAGTGGAGGATTCGGTTGGCTTGTCGCCTTGTCATCAAACGTTTGCGGTTCCCATTAGAAAGCCTTTCGGCTTCTAATAGAGTAGCTGTGCAGAATCAGCTATCATTATATTCAAATTAGAGAGACATTTGGAGAAAAGAGAACCACCTGTATGAATATCAAGAGCTCAAATGGAAAACCCGTCCTAAGCAAAGAAGGAAAAGCAGAAATGTGGAAGGAGTATATAGAGGGTCTATACAAGGGCGATGTACTTGAGGACAAAATTATGGAAATGGAAGAGGATGTAGATGAAGATGAAATGGGAGATATGATATTGCGTGAAGAGTTTAACAGATCACTGAAAGACCTGAGTAGAAACAAAGCCTCCGGAGTAGACAACATTCCATTAGAACTACTGACAGCCTTGGGAGAGCCAGTCCTGACAAAACTCTACCATCTGGTGAGCAAGATGTATGAGACAGGCGAAATACCCTCAGACATCAAGAAGAATATAATAATTCCAGTCCCAAAGAAAGCAGGTGTTGACAGGTGTGAAAATAACCGAACTATCAGTTTAATAAGTCACGGCTGCAAAATAATAACACGAATTCTTTGCAGACGAATGGTAAAACTGGTATAAGCAAACCTCGGGGAAGATCTGTTTGGATTCCGAAGAAATGTTGGAACACGCGAGGCAAAACTGAACCTACGACTTATCTTAGAAGATAGGTTAAGGAAAGGTAAACCTACGTTTATAGCATTCGTAGACTTAGAGAAAGCTTTTGACAATGTTGACTGGAATACTCTCTTGAGATTCTGAAGGTGGCGGGGGTAAAATACAGGGAGCGAAAGGCTATTTTCAATGACTTTGGCATCTAAATTTGCCTGCCGCCGTGTCACGCTCGAAGTCAAGACGTAACTTGATACCAGGCAGATGGTCACCCATGTGTGTTACATTCAGGGTTAGGATGTAACCTGATACACACACGTATGAATCTTTGGCGCTTGTACGAGTGAAGATTTGTGGGAAAATGAAGGTCATTCTCCCTTTCTCTCTGGACCAATAGAAATCAGTCTCCCCTTCCTCTCCTCTTCGTTTTATTACTAGAGCACATGAGTTACCCTCAATGTCCTAGTTCTGTACGCTGTAGTGACACGAGCACTACCAGAGAGTTATCTTTCTTAAACAGTGGTGACAGATATTAACATAATTTACGAAGTAAAACACTTTGACGTTAAAGTGTATGGGTATATTACTGCAAATTTCTAATGTCACAGCATATTCTGCTAAAATGGCGGAAAATATTAGTCCTCTTGGCAAATTGTGTGTTATCCGACTTACAAATGGTAATCAGTATTACCACAATTAATGGCCAAAATGGTCACCTTATGGTTTTGCATCTTAATTTAACACAATTAACACCAAAATATAGGTCATTTCTGCATATTCTACAAAAGGCTGTTGATATTACCATAAAGCAAGAGGTAAGACACTTTGATATTACAATGTGTGGCGGAATTGCTATGATTTTACGA
This sequence comes from Schistocerca nitens, assembly GCF_023898315.1. NCBI lineage: Eukaryota > Metazoa > Arthropoda > Insecta > Orthoptera > Acrididae > Schistocerca > Schistocerca nitens. Next base: position 715,815,710 of record NC_064616.1, read on the forward strand.
GATCATGGCATATTCTGAAAAGTGGTGGAAAATATTGGTTCTTTAGGCGAAAAGTTGTTGCCAACATTACCATAATCAACTGTCCAAAATGGGTGCTTTGAAGCTTCATACCTTAATTAACACAATTAGCGCCAAAATACTTTGCATTTTCTATAAGCACACCACCTCCCACTGCAATTTACAATTTTCAAAAAATGTTGAAATATGTGTGAAATCTTATGGGACTTAACTGCTAAGGTCATCAGTCCCTAAGCTTACACATTACTTAACCTAAATTATCCTAAGGACAAATACACACACCCACGCTCGAGGGAGGACTCGAACCTCCGCCGGGACCAGCCGCACAGTCCATGACTGCAGCGCCTTAGTCCGCTCGGCTAACTCGCGCGGCTTTACAATTTTACCCGATCTTTCCACAAAATAAGAACAAGTAGCTTGTGCCTGAAATATTAATATGTGACGTACTAGGATTAAAACAATGAAGCAAGCACTACAAAATACGTACACATCCCACTCTAATTTTAAAAAATTATCACGTTTTCGATTTATTCTCTCTCACTTTTCAATGTGGTCAACCAAAGAGGCATATATATATATATATATATATATATATATATATATATATATATATATATATATATATATATATATATATATATATATATATATAAACGATACAGATCAATCATCACAGTGAAAGAAATAACGTATTTCTACATACCTAGTCAATTCGTAACTGCAAGTCCCTTCTCACAAATTCCATGAGAGACAGAACGCAGTGAGGAGAAGAGCTACAACAATCGATCGCGCACTATCTCGATAAGCTAACAAGACTCTTACAGTTATCACAAGCTGTCATCACCCGCATATGAGACGTCGAGTGTAAGGAGGAGGACTATCCTACATACCTGGGAGATGAGGAATCACTCTTCTGTCTTACCCTGGTTAGAGCTCGAAAACCATGCACTAAAGTCCTCCTCCCTACGACCTGTTCACTCTCTGGCCCATAAATGAGATAGCTGGATGCCACGTATGCCAAAAGATGGCGCTGGCCGTTGTTCAAAAATGGTTCAAATGGCTCTGAGCACTATGGGACTCAACTGCTGAGGTCATTAGTCCCCTAGAACTTAGAACTAGTTAAACCTAACTAACCTAAGGACATCACACACATCCATGCCCGAGGCAGGATTCGAACCTGCGACCGTAGCGGTCTCGCGGTTCCAGAGTGCAGCGCCAGAACCGCGCGGCCACTTCGGCCGGCTGGCCGTTGTGACCGAGCAGTTCTAGGTGCTACAGTCTGGAACCGCGCGACCGCTACGGTCGCAGATTCAAATCCTGCCTCGGACATGGATGTGTGTGATATCCTTAGGTTAGTTAGGTTTAAGTAGTTGTAAGTTCTAGGGGACTGATGACCTCAGAAGTTAAGTCCCATAGTGCTCAGAGCCATTTGAACCATTCTGAACTCAAATATGGCAGACAATAGTCGCCAGGAATCAGCCTGCTCAAGACAACTTATGCAGATCGTCTTAGGCCGATCTAATATACGTTCACTACATTTTTCTCTAATTCCTGACAATACTACCACTTACTACCAAATTTTCCCTGTATAGAAGCATTTTTTGAGTCATCTGCATTAGGAAAAGCTTGTCCAGCCTGAACACTCTGTCTCGCACGCTTTGACCACACCTGCCAGCAACATTAAGGGAAGTCTCCCACTCTGCCTGGCTGCACGGAGACGTAAGCCGAGTCATATCTTTTGCTCACCAGCGGACGTAAGTGTACAGACAAAAATAGAATAAAATTACTGCTTGTTTAAGCGCTAAACACTGTGCTGTGGGCGATTGTAATCTTTTTTATAACTCTGCTATTAATCTGTGAGAAATATTTTCAGAAAAATAAAGCTAACTGGCATGATAATATTGTTATTGAACACTTTTTATCTCCTTACTGTTATGATATATTTGGTGGCTGTTCTTTTGGACATGTCCGAAAGAACAGACACCGTTTTGATCCTGCAGCCACCATGAAAATAGACACAAAGGAGTTAAAGACATTGGCTGACTTGAGCATTGATATATATAAATGGGGCAAGTTGGAAATTTGTCCTGGACCGGGATTCGAACCCAGGTCTCCTACTTACTAGGCAGATGCGCTGACCGCTACACCTTCCAGACTCAGTGGTCAACACAACCGCACGGAGTACCCTAGCACGCGTTCCGTCAGACAGAAATTCAAAAATTATATTGCGAGATGGCGGCCTATTTCGGGTCTTTCTCATCACATTTTATCCTACTTGCATACAGACTCTGGGTAGGACACTCTCTTGTTTCATTACTTTTTCGATTCAGTTTTTGCTTTTCAACTTTTCACCAGTATTGCGCGCTGATTACACGAGTACTGAAGGGTTGCTTGTAGAAACTTAGGGTACACACCTCCCTGTACCTAACATAATACTGTATTTCATTCTTGTTGTAGTTTTTTCCCAGTAATGCATCTGGTTTTGACCAGGGGAACTAATTTCTATTCGGGTGAAAACAGGAGGAGATTCTTGGAAGAGCTGCCGGTCATTCAAGAAGGCAGCTCCTACACTAGGAGACCACACAGACAGTCACGCGAGCCTTTCAGGGATTATTATCCAGCCCCAGCCTCTGCAGACTAAGATCGGAGGAATGGAAGACTGCTGCTCTCTATAGAAGAACAGGAAACCACTGGTGGAAGGGGTGAGAACTCTGATTGATAGAGTCCATGTAACTTGGCTTGATACTAACCTTTGGTTGAAGTCCGCAGCTATCAACTTGCTCTTATCCTGCTGTGCATGGTCTCTAGACATGTTTTTTGAAGCAAAATAAACAGCCACTCGTGTGTCTGCATATATTCAAACTTTGCCCTTCCCGTGGGAATGCAGTGCGAAGACAAGCAAGGTTTCCAGAATGTCCGATAAGCAGGTCTGTACATGGGAAAGGAACGACACTCGTTTCCTCGTTTCCGATTTCCTTTTACACGTATCTCATTGGCGGATACATCTTTAACTCTGTAGCGGGAATTAGGAAACGGACTTCCGGATCCCTGGTTGCAGGAGCACTTAGGCCTTTTCTGTGACTGGCTAGAAAAGATTGTGTGGGGTGCATTTCTGAGATCTGGAGGATGGCTACCAAAAGTAGAGAGAGGCATTCGTGTTCATATTCGAATTCGTGTGGGTTTTTTGATTCGATCTTCTACTTGGCGATGCTACTCTGGACTCCGTACTCGTATATACGTATTTTTCCAGATTTCGGCCCTCTGCTAAGTCTTCTAAGTTCCATTTTGAAATAACGCGCACTCGCGACGAGTAATCACGAGGATGACGAGATCTGTGCTTCGCAATGACATCACATCGGCTCAGCCCAGCAACAGTTAGCAGCAAATACAGTTGAGCGCACCCCGGCTTGTCGGCAACAACCTCAATGGCACTCACTGTAAGACAGCATTTGCAAAGCTGAATCCCAACTTCGGAAACCGCGATGTATTGAGGGAAGAGGAGTTCTTACCTGGTTTCTATTTTTCGGCCTTTCTAACCTGATCTACGCGCTTCAAGTTTTGGTATGCAAGTTTGTCTGCAATCTGCATCCTGCTTCAAAGGGGATTCTTTTCGTAACTACTAATATTTTGTCTCGCAATCCAGTTAGCTAATTGAAGCTCACACGCCTAGTGACGTTTTATTCTCATTCCTGCTTTATTCATTGATCTGTTGTGTGTTTCTATTCGAATTCATACCTTTCTTGCGAAATTACATAATTCTGCAATCACGATTGAAAACGTAATTGTGTCCTGTATGTGTCTGGGAACTATCTCAGTCGAAATTGTCCAGCATCATGCTAGCGGCGATTCTAATAACCATGCTGCGGATTTTCTTATCATTGTTCTGTTTTAATTATGTAAATTCATCCACAAATTGTTTTATAACCTCCATATATATGTTTCCTGCGTGATTTTTACACACTGTACTAATAAATATTATTTTGTCAGATCAAACTCTATCATTCAACAACTATTAAAGTAAACTATTGTACTAGAATCCCCAAGTCCTGCAACTATAAGAAATAAGGGATGCTTCTGGCAAGTTCAGGAATTTATCAAATAACGTTCTCCGATGTGCCCGGCAGCTGATATTTTCAAGTAGATTATTACCTTCATCGGGGTAATCTATCATTTTGTATGATCTAGGCTGATATTTTCACTCTAATATTCATACCCACGGAGCACCTCATGTATAAGAGGTCGTGTTCACAGTACACCTGGTTTCCGGCAATACCATACACTACCGATTTAGTGCCCTTCTCCTTTGTCTCATTACTCGCGGCATCTCGCCGATTCCTGTAAAAGTTCGAGCTTGGTGGGCATCTGCACTGAAAGGGTGTAGTTGAATAATGTTTTGTGTGACAAATGAATAGACACCTACTCAAGATTAAGTTTTTTACTTATAATTTAAATAAATATTAGAATCATCTAATTCTTTCTCCAGTTACAAATGTGAGAAGTGGAAAGAGGTACGTTCTGTGCTGAAAATAGCCTGACCGCGGTGACGGGATTGTTAAATATGTATTTTGTATACTTGTACAGTGCTAAACTATTGTATTGTGTGTTGAACCGGGGAAACAGAAGCGGCGGAGAGGCTTTGTCCCGCCGTAGTTTTCAGTGGTTCACAACCCCTCAACAGGTCATAGCAGTCCACCCACCTCACCGCCGCCCCACACCGAACCCAGGGTCATTGTGCTGTGCGGACGGATTCGTGCCGGGGACCGGCACGCCTTCCCACTCGGGAAGCAGCTCATTAGAACGCGCGGCTAGCCGGGCGGGCTTGCTAAACTATAATCTTTGGATCACATAACATCCTCCCTGGTGAGTCCACAAATTGTTTTCTATGATGTATTTTCCAATGCTGTGACGCATGAAGAAAAACGAAGGCCAAAATAAATAATTAAACGTTATGTCACTCAACTACAGACAAAATTATTTTAAAGCAGAGTTTTACGTAGTCATTCGATACACTTGTCCCAAAATAGTGCCGGCCGGTGTGGCCGAGCGGTTCTAGGCGCTTCAGTCTGGAACCGCGCGACCGCTACGGTCGCAGGTTCGAATCCTGCCTCGGGCATGGATGTGTGTGATGTCCTTAGGTTTGTTAGGTTTAAGTAGTTCTAAGTTCTAGGGGACTGATGACCATAGATGTTAAGTCCCATAGTGCTCAGAGCCATTTGCACCAGAAAAGAATGGGGCGCTCCGCGGAAGTCACGGACTTCGAACGTGGTCAGGAGATTGGGTATCACTTGTGTCATACGTCTGTACGCGAGATTTCCACACTCCTAAACATCCCTAGCTCCAATGTTTCAGATGCGATAGTGAATTGGAAACGTGAAGGGACACGTACAACACAAAAGCGTACAGGCCGACCTCGTCTGTTGATTGACAGAGACAGCCGACAGTTGAACGGGGTCGTAATGTGTAATGGGCAGCTATTTATCCCAACCATCACACAGGAATTCCAAACTGCATCAAGATCCACTGCAAGTACTATGACAGTTAGGCGGGAGGTGAGAAAACTAGGATTTCATGGTTGAGTGGCTGCTCATAAGCCACATATCACGCCAGTAAATGCCAAACGACGCCTCGTTTGGTGTAAGGAGCGTAAACATTGGACGATTAAAAAGAGGAAAAACGTTGTGGGGAGTGACGAATCACGGTACACAATGTGGCGACCAGATGGCAGAGTGTGGGTATGGCGAATGCCCGGTGAACGTCATCTGCAAGCGTGTGTAGCGCCAACAATAAAATTAAGAGGAGGAGGTATTATGTTGTTGTTGTGTTTTTCATGGAGAGAGGTGCAAGTGACACTATCACAGCATAGGCCTACATTGATGTTTTAAGCTCCTTCTTGCTTCCCACTGTTGAAGAGCAATTCGGGGATGGCGATTGCATCTTTCAACACGATCGAGCACCTGTTTATAATGCACGGCCTGTGGCTGAGTGGTTACACGACAATAACACCACTGTAATGGACTGGCCTGCACAGAGTCCTGACCTGAATCCTATAGAACACCTCTGGAGTGTTTTGCAAAGCCGACTTCGTGCCAGGCCTCACCGATCGACATCGATTCCTCTCCTCAGAGCAGCATTCCGTGGAGAATGGGCTGCCTTTCCCCAAGAAACCTTCCAGCACCTGATTGAACTAGTGGCTGCGAGAGTAGAAGCTGTCATCAAGGCTAAGGGTGAGCCAACACTGAAGTGTTGGCAGAAGAGCCAACACCGTGATGCTAGAGGAGGCCGAAATGCACGCGTTTAATTACACGCAGACTGGCGTGAGGTCTGGAACAGGACAATGTCTTGAGAATTGCAAATAAAGTACGTAGATGATGTAATACTTAACTTTAATCCATAATTGGTGTACAGCGCTCTTGACGGTACATGTTTTATAATTTCAATATCAATTGAATACGGCGCCTTGCTAGGTCGTAGCAAATGACGTAGCTGAAGGCTATGCTAACTACCGTCTCGGCAAATGAGAGCGTGATTGTCAGTGAACCATTCCTATGAACGTCAGCTGTACAACTGGGGCGAGTGCTAGTAAGTCTCTTTAGACCTGCCGTGTGGCGGCGCTCGGTCTGCGATCACTGACAGTGGCGACACGCGGGTCCGACGTATACTAATGGACCGCGGCCGATTTAAAGGCTACCACCTAGCAAGTGTGGTGTCTGGCGGTGACACCACAAACACCATACTGAATTCCAGTATTATCGATGGAAGGTGCCAAGAATTTGTTAGTCATTTTCAGCTAGGTGTCCGTATACTTTTGATCACATAGTGGAATTCCTGTATATGGCTTCCAGCACTACACTGCTAATTTTTTTCCAGTAAGCCTGTTTCCGTTGAAGTAGAGACCACGTGTAGAGGAATATTACATTTTCGTCTTGATACCATATCACTAGAATGTACAATTTTCCCACTATTAAAGCATATATATGTGATGTCATCCCTGTTATGTATCTAATGGTTGCATTAAAATCCTTCAGCTTTTACCACAATAGTCCTTATGGATCGTGAATAAAATAACTTCTTCCCTAGTAGCTTCCCTCTTGCACACACCTAAGTCCTCGTTTAATCTTAGAAGGAAACCCTTGGGCGCGAGGTTGCAAAAGCCAATGATGTTTACGACATTTGACATATTGTCTACCATGCTGCTAAAAGAAACCGAGGGAGGGGTCTAGAGCTTAGTCGACGGGTAACTCACAGCAGTGCTACAGTGCTAGTGGTGTTGATATAAATCAGAGCAATGGAAACGATAAACAAAGCAAGCGTTGCATTGTAACTACAACAGTTGCCGAAGTTGACATTTTGTGAGAACGGAACACAAGGAATTTCGCAGAGTGAGAAAGAATTGGCAGATGAAATATTAGCGTTTCTGCAAAGAGAGTCAGTAAAATGTGTGGTGTCGTATACGCTCGACTGTGCGGACAATGTACATGAGAAGTACAGTGGTGACGATAGGTGCTTAACAGGTGAAAGTGATACTGAAGCAGGTATCGAGTTATGTATTTCACCATCCTTGTTGGACATTGAGCCACAAATTCCGTCTCCAGTGAAATGTAGTATCGCACAATTGTTTTCCAAGGAGCGGATGCTAAACATAATTACGTACATCGAAGATCATCTGTTGCGTAGTAAAAAAAAAAAAAAAAAAAAAAAAAAAAAATCATGAACAGATTTTGAATAAGCCCGGAGCAATGTGATCGTATAACTCATAAGCAAAACCATGGATATTCAATGGAGAACAAGGCGCGCTTGTTACAGAAACTGGTGCTTTCATGTCTCAAGGATGCTCGATACAATTCACAGGATACATTTGCATGATAGTGAACTACTGCGTTATGCACAACAAATTGCGCTCAGCATAGATTACAGTGATTTCAAGAGAACCAGTGGATTGTTAATTAACTTCAAACAGTGCTAAAGAATTTGAAGCTGTGAGATAGCGAAATGTCAAACAGAACGTCTACTTGACGATGCACAGTAAACTGCGATATCGATCCCTGAAATTTGCATATGAGGCAAACAAACTTATTCCATCGTTCAGCAAGGAATTTGTTTCCAGCTCCGACCAATCAGGATTTGAAAAAGAAATGCATATTACAGGAACCCTGGAAATTAGAGGTACCAAGAGAGTTATATCAAGATCAAGTAACATCAGTGCCTTAACGCATTCACATACAATTATGCCGACTGTTAATCTAGATGGTAAATTGGCTGAAAAGTTATTTACTGTGCTGCGAGAAGATGGAGGTGCTCTGCCCCTTCGATTGTTCTCGTGTGCGTGATATTGCAAGGGCAGTACGGGATATTTATTTCACAACAAACAAGAGTTGGAAAATGGGCGTAAGAGAACTGCAACTGTGGTATGAGCACTGCTTTAGGTCAATAGCTATTCAAATAACTTGCTTTTGTTTGATTCTTGGTCTACATATAAAAATCATACTTCTTTAGAACAAACTATCCCTCCTGAACAGTGTGTGATATTGCAATTCATACTACCTGGTACAACCGGAGAAATTCAGCCTCTGAATTTACTGTTGTTCTGTGTCTATGAAACATACTATCGCACTATCTGCAGCTACGCCTTAAAGGAGAGCCAGTTTCAAGATAGGCTTCACAACAGACTGTTTCGCACTTGGCCAACAGACTGTTTCGCACTTGGTTGCATGCCATCACAATCCATCTGTTTAACCACACTACGCCAGTTTGACTCTATATGCATTCTTTAAGAGTGGATATCTAGCTGAACGTCCCGTACAGTTTTCAGCTTCCAAGGAGTTCGACTTCGATCTTGATGATGTGAAATTTTGGGATCACCGTGGCGCACCGTTGTTCAGGTTGCAAGTTAATGGTTTGTTTTGAAAATTTCTTGAAAGTCGACGATGTTCTTTTTATGAAGTATAGTACATACATCCCATAGAAGATTGATCTCTGCACCTCCCAGACGCTCATTTTCAGTTGCCCTCCTGATGCACATAGTTAGTCTTTAGCAGCAAATATTTTTCCTGACATAATTGTTAACACAACAGTTTCAAATAAGCCTTACCAGAGATTGAACTTGCGACCTAGCGATCAAGGGATTCCTTGTTAGGTAGTTACACATATCCATTTTGTTGATAAATCTCAGCCAAGTATTGCATTTTATATCGACGAAGCTGGTGCAGCAGTCCAGCCACTTGAACCATTAGAAAATGCAGTTTAACGTTGGCCTATGACATAGCCACACTCGTCTCCTCTGCGTCACCTACATATGTTTCATTAAGAACTTAAACGATATTCGAAGTGCAAAGGCTTTCAGGTACGATCCCATGGTCTATACATAAGGGGACTGTATGGAGAAATAAGATTCGCAATACCCACATACCATGTTACGGTATGTGGTTGAGAGTATATCTGACGTTTAATTCACGTTAATGCTCCATGCACATGGAAAGACTGACTGTCGGTGAGTAATCCACTGCTAGCTTTCGCGAGAAGCAAAAGGGAGAAAGTAATATATTACACGCAACATACTCCTCCTGATTTTTGCAGCAGTAAACCTCCCCCTGACACATAACTCTTCTAAAGCAGCGGCCCCCAGGAGTAATGTTAGAGGTATTAAATTCACTCTCATATCTTAACTTGACAGGTATATTGAATCCTTGTATAATAAAGCGATACAAATGGCAAACGCAAACGCATTTCCATCATTTTCGCAGATGATCCCACATGCAGAAATTATTGATTAACTGGTGAAGTTTTTCGATGGCAGCCACGTAATCCACGCTTCGCCAAAAGCAATTGTCTGCTAGTTTTGGCGATAAACCAACATACACACATCTAAAGGAGTTTTGCATCACCCCAGTTCCCAGAACTCCTGAAGGCAGACGTTGACTGTGGATATTGTATCACAGACGCAGTCCCTTTGACTGTACAGAGATGTCACTACACCCGCCCAAAGATGTAAACAACCAGGTATGAGCAGCGCCTATTAGACAGAGGGGTCCGACAGCCGATCAGTTCCAGTCATTTAACCAGGAAAGAGGTACACGGCTCGTGTTGTCTGTAGTTCAACCATGTCTAGACGGTCAATACAAAGGTTCGATCGCGTCCGTATTGTTACTTTCTGCCAGGAAGGGCTCTCAACAACGGTAGTGTCTAGGAGTCTCGGTGTGAACCAAAGCGATGTTGTTCGGACAAGGAGGAGATACAGAGAGAGTCAGGAACTGTCGATGACATGCCTCACTCAGGCCGCCCAAGGGCTACTGCTGCAGTGGATGACCGATACCTATGGATTATGGCTCGGAGGACCCTGAGAGCAACGCCACCATGTTGAATAATGCTTTTCGTGCAGCGACAGGACGTCATGTTGCGACTCAAATTGTGCACAATAGTCTGCATGATGCGCAACTTCACTCCCTGCGTCCATGGCGAAGTACATCTTTGCAACCACGACACCATGCAGCGCGGTAAAGATGGGCTCAAGAACATGCCGAATGGACCGATCAGGACTGGCATCACGTTCTCTTCACCAAAGAATGTCGCACATGCCTTCAACCAGATAATCGTCGGAGACGTCTTTGGAGGCAACTCGGTCAGGCTAAACGCCTTGGACACACTGTCCAGCGAGTGCAGCAAGATGGAGGTTCCCTGCAGTCCTGCAGTTTTGGGGTGGCGTTATGTGGGGCCGACGTACGTCGCTGGTGGTCATGGAAGGAGCCGTAACGGCTGTACGATACGTGAATGTCAACCTCCGACCAATAGTGCAACCATATCGGCAGCATATTGGTGAGGCATTCGTCTTCATGGACGATAGTTCGCGTTCCCATGGTGCAAATCTTGTGAATGACTTCTTTCAGGATAACAACATCGCCCCACTATAGTGGCCAGCATGTTCTCCAGACATGAACCCTATCGAACATGCCTGGGATAGATTGAAAAGGGCTGTTTATGGACGTCGTGACAAACCAACCACTCTGAGGGATCTACGCCGAATCGCCGTTGAGGAGTGGGACAATCTGGACCAACAATGCCTTGATGAATTTGTGGGTAGTATGCCACTACGGATACAGGAATCCATCAATGCAAGAGGATGTGCAACTGGTTATTAGAGGTACCGATGTGTACAGCAATCTGAACCACCACCTCTAAAGGTCTCGCTGTATGGCGATACAACATGCAATGTGTGGTTTTCGTGAGCAATAAAAAGTTCGGAAACGATGTTTATGTTGATCTCTATTCCAATTTTCTGTACAGGTTCCGGAAGTCTCGGAACCGAGGTGATGCAAAACTTTTTTTTTGATGTGTGTATTACCCATAATTTCCCGGGTTTGTCAGTTTCTGGTAACAGGTCTTACTTTGGTGTCTAGCACAGCAACATTAGCAGGTAACAAACGTTTAATTCCTAAGCACCGTACTGATCCACTCTCTCACCATCTATATTCTGTACCTATAAGTGTGAAACATCGTGATCAATGCCGCACGCGGTAGCCCGGCGGTCTAGGGCGTTTTGTCACGGTACTCACGACTCCCGCCGTCGGAGGTTCGAGTCCTCCCTCGGGCATGGGTGTGCGTGTCGTCCTTAGCGTAAGTTAGTTTAAGTTAGATTAAATAGTGTGCAAGCTTAAGAACCGATGACGTCAGCAGTTTGGTCTCATAAGACCTTACCACAAAATACCAAATTTTGTGATTCATCGTTATCAACCAGTGATTATACTTCAGAATGTGAATTTGGCGTCAATGGTTTTAACTAGGTGCATCTTCCATGACAAAAGGACTTTGATAGTGAAAAAGAATGTCCTGGGTTGTGATAAATATTTTTCGCCAACTATTATTTCCGTGTAGTCCTGCCTCCTGCCATTAACAAATATCCCATTAACAAAAAAGCTGCACTCTTCAACAGCATATATACATGGCACACTAATAACCAATCATCCAGCAGAGCAACGGAATCAGATGTGTAAAACAGAAGTCCACTGAGAGGTAGTTCACAAAGTGACTGATGATACCGCTGTTTGATAGTTTGTGGGTTTGTTTATAAACAACTTTCTGCTACCAGTCACGGATTTCTTTTATTTATGTTTTACACGACGCGTTTCGGGAAATAATCCCCATTTTCAAGTATGTATTTTTTTGTTCTATACCATTTTTTCGTAATGTTTTCGATGTGTGAGGTTCTGCTCTGTTTTGTTGACTTTACTGTACAGAAGGTATTTAACTTTACAATATTGGTTACAATTTGCTTACATCTGTTTTATAATGGTGTTTATTTCTATGTGTTACTACTTTTATGTAAGTTTATTGTCCAAGTATCTGAAGAAATTCACCGGTTCACTTTCTAGTCTTCCGTATAGCACTTTGTCTTCATATTTTCTGTAATGTGTATGTATCTCCAGTTCTTGTAACAAATTCATTTCATATCGTTTATTAGTCGGTGCGGTACTTTGACATTTTGCTCTACTTTTCCAAATGGGTCTCCTGGTGTTGGCATGTTACTTTGTATATTCCAGAGTCTGAGTATGGATCATGTTTACACTTTACATTATGTATCAGTTTTTGTTGTAGTTTATTTGCTGTAGAAAATCCAACTTTTATTTTGGGATTTTTGAGAATATTTGCAATGTTTTGCGATATATTGACAATGTATGGGATGCTAGATATACATTTGTTTTTGTCTTTTTCTTCTGTTGTGCTCTTCGTGTTTGGGTCTTCTTTCACTTTATTTAGGACCATGTCAATCATGGGAGCAGTATAACTATTAGCAAGTGCAATGTGTTTCAGTATATTTATGTCTTGTTGCATGTTTTCTTGGTTCATAGGTATTTTAGTTGGTCTATGTAGCACTGATCTGCACGCTGACCGTTTATGAATGTCTGGGTGACATGAGGTTGCAGGGATTGTGGTGTCGGACATTGTATTTTCCCTGTAAATTTCGAATGTGCAAGTGTTGTTGTTTCTTGTAATATGTAGGTCCAGGTAATTCATGCTTTTGTTTTGTTCGTGTTCCGCTGTAAATGTAATTTTCTCATGTTGATTACTGAAGCAATTCAGAATATCTGTTATGTCTGTGCCATCCCATTTCACTACGTATATCCTATAAAATTCAATCGTCTTTAGACAGGGTTCTTGGCTGCTAAAAAAAATTTGTTCCAAGTGATTTATGTGTATGTCTGTTATGGTACCTGATATAGATGATCCCATTGCTAGTCAATCTGGTTGCCTGTAAATGTTGCCATTAAAGGTAAAGTAGTTGTAACTTAGAGTTAGCTGCAGGAGTTTCATAAATTCAATGATCTCCGTGTATACAAGTTACTTATGTTTAATAACGTTCTTTTGGATAACTGTTACAGCTTCTTGTATGGGTATATTAAAGAGTAAAGGTTGGTAATGTAAAGAGATAGAAACTGAGCATCTTGGGGGAGATTTTTGACTTCTAGTTCTTCAACTAACATCATACTCTTTTTTGCGTATTACTACTTTTATTCAAGTATATTGTCAAAGCATTTGAAAAAATTCACAGATTCCGTTTCTGTGAGACTCTGTACAAATGCTCCATAAGAAAACTGTAATACAAGTTTTTCCAAATTTCGCCACCAACTACATATAAAAATCTATGACTAACTAAAAATTGCGCTTGTTTTATGTATTGCAGTAAAGTTAAAAAAACAAAGCAGAACCTCACACATCGAAAACATTACGAAAAAATGGCATAGTACAAAGAAACTAAGAAATAAACACTTGAAAATGGGAATCATGTCCGGAAACACACCGTATAAAATATAAATAAAAGAAAGTCTTGAGTGGCCGAGTGGTTCTAGGCGCTTCAGTCTGGAGCCGCGCGACTGCTACAGTCGCAGGTTCGAATGCTGCCTCGGGCATAGATGTGTGTGGTGTCCTTAGGTTAGTTAGGTTTACGTAGTTCTAAGTTCTAGGGGACTGATGACCTCATTTGTTAAGCCCCATAGTGCCCAGAGCCATTTGAAAGTCGTCACTGGTAGCAGAAAGTTATTTATAAACAAACCCATTGTTTTCACAGTCGCAGGCCTCCAAAAAAAGCGTTTATAATGGAAAAAAAACAGATTGATAATTTGTGTAATCGATTTTCACGCCATATAACTGAAACTATAGAGAGACATATAATAGTTCCTAACCTGTTTTTTGTCCTGATTGTCTGGAATGCGTAATTGTACACAACTCAAACGTTAACTCGTATGTATCTACATTATTTCTCCTTATTCTACGAAAAAGAACTTTCAACTAGATCGCTTCACCCAGGTGCTCAGGAATGAATAGTGAGCTATTCTACCTTTTATTGTCCTCTATAAGAGCCTCCTTTGCTGCTCGAATGTAGATGTATTGTTTAGCCCCTCATGATACCTAAAACGCGAGAAGAAGTATTAGATCCTTTCCTCTAAACGCAATCTAGCCATATGCAGTAAATGCTTTACAAACAATCATGTTGTGTAGACAGAGCCTCAAATACGTTTCTCCAACTTTTTGATAGTGTGGCACTTATGGATTAATCACGTATCATCTAGATGAAGTTGTTACAGTATTCTATCAGAAGACTTATTTTAACATATATCAGTCTGATTAAGCTGGAGCAGTTGCGAGTGATATGATATGGCAGGCCTGCCAAGGGAATGACTTTAGAATCTGCGAATGTGCACTTCTAATGCAATGTAAGCCAGCTAATTATTTTTTGAATATGCTTAGTGTTGATGCATTAATGTCCACATGTAAGGGAATATGGCACTTTCGTCTCTAGACTGTACCACTTTACGCATATATATCGAGTCATCTCTCTGTTGTGTATGACTATGTACACAACATTAAGGAGAGGTGGGCTGCTGAGTGGTGCGGCAACTGTCATTGCAGGAAAGTTGGACATGAGCAGAAATGATTAGTGAACAAGTTAAAACAACAAACAACGGGTTTACTTACCTCGTATTTCTCCAAGCGAATGAGGTCTCATTACATATAGTGCAGCAAATAATTAGAGCTCAGCTCATACAACAGCAACTAGGATGACGCTCACTGCACTAAGCACAAGGGATGGTGTCACAGTAATGACATTCGAAGTGCAAGTGGGATGAGCAGCTGCCATCCTATATTGTGGGGGCAGAAGGCACTCGTACTCCATAGTTGCTGGAGGTGTGGCTCAGTCGGCGTGCACTATTGGGTCCGTCAAATCCTGCGTGGCTACTGTTGGTGTCAGATGGAAAATTATTATTCCGTTACCAACTATAATACGCCACTAGGGTGGTATCTATATATGATATCAAACTCTTATCTCTATTAGCGTGCGGATATATTAAAGTCTTATAGGTTTTTACCACAAAACCTGAATACTCCTTCTGTATAAAAACACTTTATTCTAAGTGTATATACCTAGCGCTCAAAAAACAAAGTTCGATTACTCCCATTGTATAAATACAGATATCCCATATTGTCATTTCCGTATCGATATTAGCACATTTTTTCACCATACTTTAAATATTTTCCCATATTTATCCCATATTACGCGTTTTCCATATTTTCATCCATATTATGTGTGTAAATGTGTAAGGATATTTCTGCTGTCATTTTTTACCATTCCAAGCTTCTTTAGCATCCAACGGTGATACAGATTCCCCACTAAGCCAGAGTACCAAAAAAAGTGTAATACTTCCAAATGTTTACCGCAAAAAACTCCAGTAAACACACATTGATAGTTATCAAAGCCAACCCTTATATTCACTAAACCACTTGGTTTGATGTAGTTTTGAGTTGTGTTTGGCGATGTCGTGGGCACTGGTGACGTCACATCCATCCGAAGGAGTATATAACGGCGTACCAGCAGCTAGCCAGCGGTCATTCCACTGACAATGGCCAAAGAGCACTTAGTCGAAAAGTTGTGGTATTTTAACTATTTAATGTAGCTGAAATTCAATTCTGCAACATTAAGTCTTTCGATGCCCACATGATGTCAAACTCGTGTTGTAGTACCTTTTATTTATGTCTTGCGTTTGAATTAGAGGAAGACTTCCCTTCGGCAAAAGCACGAGTTCTTGCAGGGCACATTAAACTAAACTAAACTAAACTCCTTCCATACAGGTCTCGGACGACCCAACGGTTCTAACAAGGGAACCTCCCCATCGCACCCCCCTTAGATTTAGTTATAAATTGACACAGTGAATAGGCGTTGAAAAACTGAACACACATCAATCGAGAAAACAGGAAGAAGTTGTGTGGAACTATGAAAAAATAAGCAAAATATACAAACTGAGTAGTCAATGCGCAACATAGGCAATATCAAGGACAATATAAGCTGAGGAGCGCCGTGGTCCCGTGGTTAGAGTGAGCAGCTGCAGAACGAGAGGTCTTTGGTTCGAGTCTACCCTCGAGTCAAAATTTTACTTTCTTTATTTTCGCAAAGTTACGATCTGTCCGTTCATTCATTGACGTCTCTGTTCACTGTAATAAGTTTAGTGTCTGTGTTTTGCGACCGCACCGCAAAACCGTGCGATTAGTAGACGGAAGGACGTGCCTCTCCAATAGGAACCGAAAACATTTGATCGCAAGGTCATAGGTCAACCGATTCCTCCACAACTACATGTGCGTCACATGACAGGAATATGTTGTCGACCCACCTAACTTGCACACCTGGCGAATGGGTAAAAAGATTCTTCTACCTTGCCCGATTTAGGTTTTCTTGTGGTTGTGATAATCACTCCCAAAAAAGTGATAAAAACATGAGTTTGTCACATAAAATGCAACAAATGAATGCAACAGTTTCCCTAAGCTTACACACTACATAACCTAAATTATCCTAAGGACAAACACACACACCCATGCCCGAGGGAGGACTCGAACCTCCGCCAGGACCAGCCGCACAGTCCATGACTGCCGCGCCTGAGACCGCTCGGCTAATCCCGCGCGTCCGTTTTTAGGTCTGCGGTTAACATACAACAACACCCTGCACAGCGGCCGGAGAGTTCATACCGATGTCTTTGAAGGACCGCAGAGGACGAATTGTTAACTGCCTCCATTTACTGCTATATTTCAGTGTCGCGCGGGGTGGCCACCCGGTCTGAGGCGCCACGGTTCGCGCGGTTCTACCCGTCAGAGGTTCGAGTTCTCCCTCGGGCATATGTGTGTGTGTGTGTGTGTGTGTGTGTGTGTGTGTGTGTGTGTTGTCCTTAGCGTAAGTTAGTTTAAGTTAGATTAGGTGTAACTAAACTGTTTCTACGGATTATTACGTTAAGATTAAGGTCGCTACCGACTCTAACCATACAACTAACCAAAGGTTTGGCCGAGTCGAAAAATAAATTAATTTGATCACAGTCCAAAAACTCATAAAAATGTATACGTCGTGATATCGGTCATGGGAGATGCTATGTAATTAATAGTATTGCCCGTGCACTGTTGACGAGAATCAAACATTTAAAATAAAATAGAAAATGCATCAACACTGTGCATAAGATCAGCTCCCAGCAACACACCTAAAAATAAGACTTAATCTAAAGCATTTGTTTTTTTAAAAAAAGGGGAAACTAATCTCTGAACTTGTGCGTAAGGAAACGCATTGGATGTGCTAACGGGAAAGCTACGAGGTGAGTGGCTTAGGTGCAAAAACGTAACCTCGGAACACAAGAGAAAACTGTAGATAAAATCATTTATTCCTAAGACATGGATGTGAGGCATGTACACAATTCCTGATAACATTAATTCCTAAAACATTAAAGAAAAGCATCGATACATTCACCGTTATAATCTACACCTAAAATCATTGGCGTGAATCATTCATACAACTACTGTTCAAAGGGCTCTGAGCACTATGGGACTTAACATCTATGGTCATCAGTCCCCTAGAACTTAGAACTACTTAAACCTAACTAACCTAAGGACATCACACAACACCCAGTCATAACGAGGCAGAGAAAATCCCTGACCCCGCCGGGAATCGAACCCGGGAACCCGGGCGCGGTAAGCGAGAACGCTACCGCACGACCACGAGCTGCGGACGCAACAACAACTACTGTTGCCTGATAACTGATCGCAATAACTCGTGAAACGGTACACGTTTCGCAGTACACCCGCGTGACCACGTGGTTTGTGGAGACGAAATTTCTAGGTATCGTGGCCAAGTTGCAACAATATCACATCACACAATCATGAACAGTCAACATTCTTTAAAACAAACATGAGATCGGACAGTTAGTGATGACGGTAGCCCAACAAACTCTAATGTTCAACCACGTGGTTGGCTCCCCACGGACGAAAGATACGTAAAGCAAGGAAATTTTACGAGAAGGCAAAGCTATTTATATTTAGGAAAATAAAAGCTTATACAGGCATAGCTGAAGGCAAACAGACATTCATACAAGAGCGAGTGCTCACTTCTTATCGACACCTTTGTGTGGCGGTCTTCCGGCGGATCCAAGTCTGCTATAGAAATTTTCTAAAAGAAAAATCTGCAAAAGTTTTGCATTCCTAGCTGCGACAAGACAAAGCAATCTTTCAGAGTTGAAAAGCGAGACCAAAAGCTAACAGCTCTCCTCTCGCCAAGTAACAACGTGCCACGCGGTCAGTGTAACTCACCCTTCTTCGACTGGAGCACAGCTGTGGACGCTCCCCGTACCGCCGGCAGACAGCCTCCCTTTTTCTTCTCTACCCTCTTCCACGCTCTTCGTGGCTCGGAAATCCCCAAGGGTGCCATTTCCGCCACCAACCTAACGCAGGTGGATTTCTCACAAGTAGCGCAAACCTCTTTGCCTACTTGACCACTACAAGAGTTGGCTATTCTGTACACCTGCTGCTGAATCTGTATGACTATCGCAGACTTTCTGCAGCAGACTACGCCACCGTCTAGCAACGTGACACACAACTACATTCATTCAATCACACCACTATGAGAGTTATGAGAAAAGAGAAACAAGGAAAAGAAAGAGAAATGCTAGTGAAAATGGCTACCGCACTAATGAAAGGTGGCTACAGGACCCTTTCATCACCCCAAACGTCCCGGATAAGACTGGGCCGCGAATTTTCTCGCCATGCTAGGAGATTCGCCAACAGTCTTCGAAACAAACATACCCTAACGAGCAACAATTGCAACAGGCAAACAGCAGTACAAAAGAATTGATTAATCTCTTATATGCAAATGAGTTTTATCTGACCTTAGTCAATAATTGTGACCTCATGCGGTCCGCGGTACTGGTGTTGTTGAGGATGACAGTGTTCGTGTGTACCGCTCCGCTAGGCTACATGTTGGTGCCGGTCGTCAGCACGGCACCAGGCGTGCGCTTCCCTGGCTCGACACGAGGTGAAATGGACTGTCTCTCGGCGTGGCTCATTCACTGTTCGCACTGGAGATGGCGACGGAGGCAGTTCCTCCGTGAAACCACGTTTCCCTAGGTGCTGAAATTTGTCGCAGCATGCTGCGGAACACGCTTGCGCCCCGTGTGGACTACTGCATCGACCAAATGCGCTATAGCAGTGAGTCCATTTACCACGCACGTGAAGATCAGCGCCAGCCCGTGTGGCCGAGGGGTTCTGGGCGCTACAGTCTGGAACCGCGCGACCGCTACAGTCGCAGGTTCGAATCCTGCCTCGGGCATGGATGTGTGTGATGTCCTTAGGTTAGTTAGGTTTAAGTAGTTCTAAGTTGTAGCGGACTGATGACCTCAGAAGTTAAGTCCCATAGTGCTCAGAGCCATTTGAACCATTTTTTTTTTTTTTGAAGATCCGCAAATATTCCGCTCGCGTTAACCCAGTCTTAGGATCGAGGCACACCAGAGGTTAATAGCCGCGCGTGTTCGCAGCTAGATCGTAGAGCCATAAATCGTTTCGGTGTGCACACGGCAACATCGCAGCGATAGTGGCGCATCGGTACTAGATTGGAAGCAAACGAGTATGCATGTGGGCAGAATAAAGCATGCAGTGTTTGCTTATTTCGTTTATGAATAGATCAAGAAACGCAACAGGATGTTTTGGACCCACTCAGTGGTTAGTTCACAGGTGCTGAAAGGAGCGTTTGTGACACTGTTTATTGATTTAAGACAGGATGAAAGTAAATTCTTTATTTTCGAATGGATGTACAGTCGTTTGACGAATTAACAGTAAAACAACGGCTGTAATGTCAACTGCTCACGTTTTCGAAATATCTTGGTAGTGGCAGCACTCGGATTGATATGCATCATCATTACACAATAGGTGACACAGCACTGTGTGAAATAGTAAGGGAAGTTTGTAAAGCTATGTGGGAAGACCTGCACAAAGAGTGCACACTGTAATTCACAGAAGAAAGGTGGCTGAAAAATGCAAAGGGATTTGAAAAGCAAGCTATGTGACCTGGACAATGAAATCCTATCAACCCAAGGAGGAAGGTCATTTAACAGTAAAGGAAATGTTTCCGCTGATTATTCCATTGACAGTGATGGCAAAGAACCATGTCAAGACAAATGTATCTAAATCGGGTCGGTAACAACTGTAGTGAATAACGATTCGATTTAATCCCAAACGTGAAAGACTATTCACTTTATATCGCTATCAAAATGTGTGCAATTATGTATCTTGTGGCTACTACGCAACAAAACATTGGTTACTTTGAATCGGATGAGGTAACAGAATTTATTTTAAACTTTTATTGTCAACTGAAGATTGGTTCATTCAGAGTCAGGGAGCAAAGCATTTGCTGCTTAGCGCTATTTCAAGTTTTAAGCGGCCACATTCGGACAGAAACGCCACTTTCAGAACATGAACGGAAAATAGTTTCTGTGATGTCCAACTACATCATTTCTTTCGTCATTCGATTTCGCAGCAAAACCCTCACAAACATTTACACACACTTGAAACCACGCGGTTCTTTTCTTAATCCTATCATGATACCCCATGCGAGAAGTGTCTCATCGGCGAGATCGCTGCGCTGCAACAATGGCTGGCGACCGAGAGTTCGCAGCGTCACTGCCGTAGTGTGCGCGGCACCACTGTTTCACATGCACTGATGAAAACTGCGAGAAAATCACGCTGCGAACGTGCGATAATAAATCACTCTTGTAAATCGAGCCTTGTACATATGCTTTCTCAACCTTCAGCCTGCCTTGGATGCAGCTGGTTTGGACGTGGAATCCCTCATTCAGGGGGTGCAAAGATTCTCTGAAATATGAGATACATCTCGCAAGGAGTATCGTGATAGAATTAGGAAAAGAGCGGCATGGTTGTAAAGTTTTGGTAGGATTTGGCTGGCTCTGAGCACTATGGGACTTAACATCTGAGGTCATCAGTCCCCTAGCACTTAGAACTACTTAAACCTAACTAGCCTAAGGACATCACACACATCCATGCCCGAGGCAGGATTCGAACCTGCGACCGTAGCAGTCGCGCGGTTCCGGACTGAGCACCTAGAACCGCTAGACCACCGCGGCCGGCTGGTAGGGTTTCTGCTGCGAAATAGGAACAGTAGAAAAATGGTATAGGTAAACATCACTGGTAAAATACTCTGCGTTTGTGTTCTAGAGGTGAAGTTTTTGCTCGAATGTAGACATTTAGAACTTGAAACAGCTATTAGCAGCAAATTCTTTGTTCCCTGGAGAGAGCCATATCATCTGAGTGAACAAAAAATACTGTTATCTCAGCCGGTTCTATGTAATCAATACTGTATTTTACTGCAGCCAAAAAATAAATAACTGTACATCTCAGTGGTGATATAAATTGAATACTCTTTCAAATTCGAGAATAAACTGATTCAGCGTCCACAAAGATTATTACCAACAAGAATCAGATACATATGTCTTGCCATGGTAATTTGCTAGCATTATCTACAAATCAGTCAGTGAAATCATACTTTGTAATGCTCAGTATACTTCCTCTTTGGGCTGATGAGATTTCATTGTCATCTCACATAACATTGTGTCCAACTCCCCTGGCATTTTTCAGCTATCTTTCGTCTGGTAATTGCGATAGCCACTCATTCTGCGAGACTTCCCAGTAGATTTACGAAATGTCCTTACTGCAGTGCTGTGTGTTCAATTTTGTAGTGATAATGCAGATCTATTAGAGCGCAGGCACTACCCAGATATCTGGAAAAGATGAACAGTGGTGTTACAACTGTTGTTTTACTTGTAATTCATCAAAAGACTGTTCATTCATTCGAAAATAAAGAAGGTACTTTCCTCTTCTCTTAAATCTATAAGCAGTGTCACGAACGTTCCTATCAGCAGCCGTGAACTAATAACTGAGCAACGTGAACTAATCATTGGGTGTGTCGAAAACCTCCTGTTGCATTTCGTTAGTTCATCAAGGTCATAAGCAAACCCTGCCTGCTTTCTTCTGCCTGCTTGCATACTGGTTGGCTTCCAGCCTAGTACTGCCGCGCGATTATCGCTGCGCTGCAGTGGAACGATTTCTGACCCCGCGATCTCGCTGCTAGCATGCGCGGTTGTTACTCGCTCGTGTGCGTAGAGGGGGTGGGGGGGGGGGAGACGCACTTTGGGGGATGTGTGCCCTGTCTCCCTCGCTGTTCGTCAAGCCACCTACCCGACTTGGCAGCCGTCCCTTCTTGGCTAAGTTGTTGCAGGCAAGGAAAGGAAACTGACTCTCTATAGTGTTGTGGAATGGAACAGTAAAAAACGATCGCCACCGGAAGCACTGGAAGTAATTAGTGGGAAACAGGCAGTACTCCCACCACTGTTAACAGCTCAGCCAAGTGTAGATAAAGACGTGCTAGTGCGGTTTGTTTTGAAATCTACTTGAGTGACTCATGATTTGGGCTGTGTCGCGGGTCGGCAGTTAATGGAATCAGTATCCATCCTGTCATGATTGCCAAGCCTGCACTTAGAACTTGGCGGAATTGAACTGCAAGAAATAAAGGAGCTCTGCCTTTCACTGTTTGCCCTATCGTCAGATTAAATTCACCTCACCACATAATCTTCTGCTCCCTCGACCGTATAAGCACTGAATCTCCCGTCTTACTGCAGGTAATTCAGTTGTAGAGATAAAAAAATAAATTAGTTAATGAAGGGAAAAAGGGAAGACTACAGACCAGTAAAAGATACAAAATGATATTTAAATCTAATATATTATTAACGAAACAAAGAAACGCTTGGCAACCTCAAGAGGGAATGGGAATCTGCCAGCCCACAATTCTCAACTAAATGGCTATCAGCAGACTCGCTATTTGTCAAGCCAGATATACATGGAAAGACACGGTAACACTTTAGGAATAATGATCATTTGTCCAGTTTATAGAGAGAGTACTGATCAGAAATTCAGAAAAATCTTTGAGAATTTGGAATGAAGAACGCAAGTAATGAGCTATGAGCAATCACGAATTGCGAGCGCGCAAAGAGGGGCACACAGTGGTAGTGCGACCAAGTTTACCGTTCTAGCGTTGTAGATACTATGAAGCTAATTCCATGTGATGCAAATCACAAAACTGCAGCTACATCATGGACGGATGTGTTATGATCATTCTACCACGAACGTCTTGGATAAAGCAGAATGGTACTTCGCATTGTTGCAACTAGGTGGTGCAAATGAACACATGCACCGCGGAAAAAACTGTAACGACCTGAGATCACTGGAAAAACTCTTTTCTAATCATAAGGTTCACCGTTACTTCAAAAATGGCTCTGAGCACTATGGGACTTAATATCTGAGGTCATCAATCCCCTAGAACTTAGAACTACTTAAACCTAATCAACTTAAGGACATCACACACATCCATGCCCGACGCAGGATTCGAACCTGCGACCGTAGCGGTCACGCGGTTCCAGACTGAAGCGCCTAGAACCGCTCGGCCACAGCGGCTGGCCACCTTTAAATGTTGACGTGCGACCGCAGAACTGACGCACGGCTAGCTTGGTCGTTATGAACCTGCTTCCACAGCTACAGAAAGACCAGACGTGAGTGAATTGTGTCAGTCACAGCCGCTGTTGATGAGGCTGCGATAGTTCACAACTTTTTTTTTATATAAGATGATCTCTGACCCTCTCCTGTTAAAGGAAACTATATTAATGTATGTGTTATGGTTTTAGCGAGATTGCACGCTTCATTAATTGCTAGACTTCTACTCTTGACGCTTCATCATCTTCATTATGGAACTTCACGTGTTGTGGTCCTCGGGAAAATGTCTGGTATAGTTTATTTATTTAGCATATACTGCTAACGCACTGTGGAACCATATATTTAGCGTATTTAAAGCGCATAATGTCTCTTAACATTTAGTTCAAAATGTTACTATCCAAACATGATGAAAGGAGAAATAGCGCCATTCTGTAAGGATATTGATTTACCAATAATGTGAACAGTTCCTGACCAAAAAAATCTCCTTTGTTTGTAGTACACTTTAGACGAAAACGGCAAATAATTTTTGCTATATTTTTGGTGTAATTTTCAATATTTTGTTTGAATTTGTGACCATGACTTGGAACAAGAAAGCCCAGTATATGAACTATATGTACAACTTGTATAAATGGAGAATGACGATCATAACTTAACTGTATTACCACTTCATTTCACATAGAAATGAAAGGTAATCAGTACTATGAATATTTAGTTAAGACAGAACGTCAGCACCATCCGCTACACCTCAGATGAGCATTAAAATGTAACCGTACAATATGCATTAAATCACCCAAGTTATTGAAGATGTTTGTATGCGTGGGTATTGAAAGCTAGAATGATTTTGTCTGTTGAAGCATAATACACCCAGTCTTGCGACCGTCTAACAGGTATTATTTGCATTCATTTAACGAAAACAGTAACTAATTGCAGAAGTAAACCAGCAGTCTAAATGATGAAATGTCTATTTTGTTCATTAGCTAGAATACAGAAATCATTGGATTTCCCATTGGACACGAAATTAACGAACATCATGTTCTAGTTTCCCAAATTTCATACAATGTTTAAAACTAATTTTAGCTTATTTTGCTTGTTTAATGATGAACAGGAAATAAAAATTTCAACCAATTTGTACGCATGGAGTAAGAGATGCACTGCAAGTGAAATTAAAATCTTTACCAGTTTATATGTATTGAGACGAAGGACTTTCCTTACGGAAAAATAATACTCTCACAAATTATTAAAAACATTTAGCTTCGGCAGCATCGTGTGCTGAGGTTAACTGAACGACATTAATGAGCTGCTTAGACAGAAGCTGTATGAAGCTTGGAGTACACAGTATTGTGTTAATGCCTGCAACTCAGCAAGGTCATATCCATGCATGAAATTCTTTTCTGTCCCCCCTCTGAGCCATCTTACGTTAGTGACAACCCTATAAAATCTCCATTCTTCATCAGCAAGGATCTTACACATTTACTGCATTGAAGATTCTGCATGACGTAAACCACAATTGTCTATATCAACTTCTGTTGGTTAGAGAGAATTAGGAAATTGCGTTTTTCAAACACCTTCGATAACATGAAATTTGCGAGTACGCTATAAGAGGATGGAATGAACTCTGACACATAAGAGATTATTCTGATAGCAAACCGTGGAAAGTAATTCTAGCAGATACTCGCATGCGATAAATTAATATTTGTTTTAGAGCATGTGATTTTTATTTCTTTATTTATTTATTCGTTCATTCATCTGTGAACGATATCCGTTGTATAGATGTAGTAATACCCTCCCCCAAATCAACCAACCAACAGATGTAATAAGAAAGCTTTATATTTACAAACATGTTGCACAACGGGTTTTAAATATTAGTCTAGAGACCGAACATAGTAACCACAACTGCGATTAAAAAAGCTTAGAATGTAGAAAATGAGCTATTCTTGGTAAATGAGCTGTTGTTCACGTAGCCTTGTAACACTAACCAAAACAGCCTTGCTGTGCTGGTACTGTGAACGGCTGAAAGCAAGGGTAAACTACAGCCGTAATTTTTCCCAAGGGCATGCAGCTTTACTCTATGGTTAAATCATGATGGCGTCCTCTTGGGTAAAATATTCCGGAGGTAAAATAGTCCCCCATTCGGATCTCCGGGCGGGGATTACTCAGGAGGACGTTGTTATCAGTAGAAAGAAAACTAGCGTTCTACGGGTCGGAGAGTGGAATGTCAGATCCCATAATCGCGCAGGTAGGTTAGAAAATTTAAAAAGGAAAATGGATAGGTTAAAGTTAGATATGGTGGGAATTAGTGAAGTTCGGTGGCAGGAGGGACAAGACTTCTGGTCAGGTGAAAGCAGGGTTATAAATACAAAATCACATAGGAGTAATGTAGGAGTAGGTTTAATAATGAATAAAAAAATAGGAATGCGTGTAAACTGCTACAGACATCATAGTAAACGCATTATTGTGGCCAAGATAGATACGAAGCGCACGCCTACCACAGTAGTACAAGTTTATATGCCAACTAGCTCCGCAGATGACAAAGAGATTGAAAAAACGTATGATGAGACAAAATAAATTATTCAGATAGTAAAGGGAGATGAAAATTTAATAGTCATGGGTGACTGGAATTCGATAGTAGGAAAAGGAAGAGAATGAAACGTAGTAGGTGAATATGGAATGGGGGTAAGCAATGGAAGATGAAGCCGCCTGGTAGAATTTTGCACAGACCATAACTTAATCGTAGCTAACACTTGGTTCGAGAATCATGAAAGAAGATTGTATACATGGAAGAAGCCGGGAGATACTGGAATATTTCAGATAGATTATATAATGGTAAGACAGAGATTTAGGAACCAGGTTTTAAATTGATAGATATTTCCAGGGGCGGATGTAGACTCTGACCACAATCTTTTGTTTATGAACTGTAGATTAAAACCGAAGACACTGCAAATAGTTGGGAATTTAAGGAGATGGGACCTGGATAAACTGACAAAACCAGAGGTTGTAGAGAGTTTCAGGGAGAATATTATGGAACGATTGACAAGAATGGGGGAAAGAAATATAGTAGAAGACGAATGGGTAGCTTTGAGAGATGAAATAGTGAAGGCAGCAGAGGAACAAATAGGTGAAAAGACGAGGGCTAATAGAAACCCTTGGGTAACAGAAGAGATACTGAATTTAATTGATGAAAGGAGAAATTACAAAAATGCAGTAAATGAATCAGGCAAAAGGGAATACAAACGTCTCAAAAATGAGATCGACAGGAAGTGCAAAATGGCCAAGCAGGGATGGCTAGAGGACAAATGTAAGGATGTAGAGGCACATAGCACTAGGGGTAAGATAGATACTGCCTACAGGTAAATTAAAGAGACCTTTGGAGAAAAGAGATCGACTTGTATGAATATCAAGAGCTCAGATGGGAACCCAGTTCTAAGCAAAGAAGGGAAAGCAGAAAGGTTGAAGGAGTATATAGAGGGTCAATACAAGGCCGATGTTCTTGAGGACAATATTATACAAATGGATGAGGATGTAGATGAAGATGGAATAGGAGATATGATACTGCATGAAGAGTTTGACAGAGCACTGAAAGACCTAAGTCGAAACAAGGCCCCGGGAGTAGACTACATTCCATTAGAACTACTGACAGCCTTTGGAGAGCCAGGCCTAACAAAACTCTACCATCTAGTCAGCAAGATGTATGAGACAGGCGAAATACCCTCACACTTCAAGAAGAATATAATAATTCTAATCCCAAAGAAAGCAGGTGTTGACAGATGTGAAAATTACCGAACTATCTGTTTAATAAGCCATGGCTGCAAAATACTAACACGAATTCTTTACAGACGAATGGAAAAACTGGTAGAAGCGGACCTCGGGGAAGATCAGTTTGGATTCCGTAGGAATGTTGGAACACGAGAGGCAATACTGACCCTACGACTTATCTTAGAAAATAGATTAAGGAAAGGCAAACCTAAGTTTCTAGCATTTGTAGACTTAGAGAAAGCTTTTGACGATGTTGACTGGAATACTCTCTTTCACATTCTGAAGGTGGCAGGGGTAAAATACAGGGAACGAAAGGCTATTTACAATTTGTACAGAAACCAGATGGCAGTTACAAGAGTCGAGGGGCACGAAAGGGAAATCAGTGTTTGGGAAGGGAGTGAGACAGGGTTGTAGCCTATCCCCGATGTTATTCAATCTGTATATTGAGCAAGCAGTAAAGGAAACAAAAGAAAAACTTGGAGTAGGAATTAAAATCCATGGAGAAGAAATAAAAACTTTGAGATTCGCCGATGACATTGTAATTGTGTCAGAGACAGCAAAGGACGTGGAAGAGCATCTGAACGGAATGGACAGTGTCTTGAAAGGAGGATGTAAGATGAACATCAACAAAAGCAAAACGAGGATAATGGAATGTAGTCGAATTAAATCGAGGGAATTATATTAGGAAAGGAGCCGCTTAAAGTAGTAAAGGAGTTTTGCTATTTGGGGACAAAATAACTGATGATGGTCGAAGTAGAGAGGATATAAAATGTAGACTGGCAATGGCAAGGAAAGCGTTTTTGAAGAAGAGGAATTTGTTAACATTGCGAATAGATTTAAGTGTCAGGAAGTCGTTTCTGAAAGTATTTGTATGGAGTGTAGCCATGTATGGAAGTGAAACATGGTTGATAAATAGTTTAGACAAGAAGAGAATAGAAGCTTTCGAAATGTGGTTCTACAGAAGAATGCTGAAGATTAGATGGATAGATCACATAACTAATGAGGAAGAACTGAATAGAACTGGGGAGAAGAGAAATTTGTGGCACAACTTGAGGAGAAGAAGGGATCGGTTGGTAGGACATATTCTGAGATTAGTATTGTAGCGCAGCGTTGAAGGTAAAAATCGTAGAGGGAGACCAAGAGATGAATACACTAAACAGATTCAGAAGGATGTAGGTTGCAGTAGGTACTGGGAGATGAAGAAGCTTGCACAGGATAGAGGAGCATGGAGAGCTGCATCAAACCAGTCTCTGGACTGAAGACCACAACAACAACAACAACATATTGCCGGATGGAATTACGTAGTCACAGGAAGCCATGTACCTAAAAAGGTATGAAATATCCTTTCGTTGCATAAGTTCCACTAGCAAACAAAGGAGCTGGACCGGACTTGTGGGTGTTGGTGTTTTCAGAACACTAGAAACTCGAAAATTTCGTACGGAAGCATTGTGTAACGGACAACAGCGGAAGTCTTGTTTCGTTATTTGACTTTGTGTTATATGTGGCGTCACAATATTTCGTTCATTTTCTTTGCAGTATGTGGCACTGCAACGCTGTGGTCCTGTGGCGTCACAGAGGGAGCGCGTATAAGCGACAGAGGTCGCTGCCCACCGTTGGCTCGCAGTCTGCATCTGTCATAGTAATGGAGTCCGTGTCCGAGTTTGATATTGTGGGCAACCTTCCACCGGAGGTCGGAATATTAATTTTCAGGTGAGCTTTATGTTTTACAAATCTGAAAGTGATTACATGATTGTATAACTGCCGGTGTGTTGTAGATATTTCCTACCTATTGAGGAACAGAATCTAGACAGTAGTTTACGGTCCCTGGCCCCAGAAGCTTTAATATATATATATATTTTTTTTACATGTCATAGCTGATAAGAGTTGGAGAATACATCTCGAACTTCCACTTGCCATTTATTAATGGTTAGAAAGCGGATGTAGCAAAGTCTGGTCCTTATGACTTATAGTGTATTCCATATTAGATCTAGTTCAGATTGCGTTCATTCTAACATTTTGTGGACAAATCTTGACATTGAAATGTCCTCCCCATGGGCAGCGTATGAATCAATGAAGCGTAATGTATGTAAAGTTTCAGAGTGTGAATCTGAATTACCCTTACTGATACAAACATTTTTGTGTTTATTGGTATCGTGCTCAAACGCGCTCAGTCATTAAACTAGTTTCTTCTTCGTAATTAGTACGTCTTGTTCTGTGACTATAAACAAATCTTCGAATGCCGGGATATAGAACATGTGCTTGTGACGCCGTAAAGGCGGTGGATTTGCTATGACATGGCAGTGTAAAACTGCTAATGTTAACACTGTTTCCGCGATGAAATTGAAATATTAAAAAATTCAGTAACGTAACAACCGGACTACCTGCGAGGGTATGGTGACTTTTGTATTTTAAAATGTTAAAGTGAAAGGTTACAATATCTATTAACCGAAAGCAATAATTTGGTGGTACATATGATCCGTGAAATTCTAAAAGAGCTGTGCTCACCAGTGTGGTAAAGAATCAGGCACCACATAAGAGTATTTATTCTGGTTAATGGGCTAGTAACAAGTGTTCCATGCGGCGCTGTTAGCGCTCGATGTGAGGTTCGATTGGGCTCAGAAGAGGGTGTTAGCTACTGGTTTCTCACAACCAGTGAGAGAGCAGTAGGACGACGTACACTGAAGCAAGAGTCGTAGGCATACATTCTTTTGTCAATAAACCACATCAGGAAACGTAACATATTCTGTGAAATGGGCAAATATTTTGACAACCAACATTAATCTGTGCTGTTAGACCTCAACCGAACAGTCTCGTTTATTAGAGACATATTCGGAAAAATGACATTATTTGCGAGTGTAACTCACAAGTTGTGACCTAACCACAACTTCGAAATTAGTGATGTAATCGAGAAAGTCAGATATTTGTGAAGGCTAATATTTAGTTTTTAATTGGTCCTCTGTGTAGATACAAGAACTTCAGATGAAACAAAAAGGGGAACTGGAAGAAATTTTGTCAACCAGGGCCTCTTGAAAAAACTTTCGTTCCTTCTGTTGCTGTTTAAAAAATCAGTTTTTACTGTCTTGTCCCACGCAGTAGTTATTTAATGGCATCCCATTTTCCCTGTATCAAACTGGTAGGAGCACTCCCTACATACACCATTAAGTCAGTTTATTGTTCAGTGACGTGTTGAAAACCTTTCTCAGGCACGTATAGGTACGAAAACTAATTATGCTTGGTAGAATGTTCTCTTTACTAAGATCCAGCAGAGCAGCATTCGGTCATTGAGGTACAACACGAAGAAATAAATTTTAAGAGCGTTTTTGCGCGGCTCTAAACACCCATCTACGTTTCTTCTTGTCCACTCTGCTTCTGACTCGCCACACACTAGTGACTTCTCCAGGGTTTGATTTTGTCTGAGGCACACTTCAACACAGACGTCGCTACGAAATTCCTGCAACCCACAAATACTTTAACTGCATAATGGTGCGAATTTTTGGTTTCCTTCCAGGACACCAAGACCCGTTATGAATGGAACATCTAGAAAAGTGGTGGGTTTTGCTGCGCGTCCACCCTACACCGATGGGAATCTTGCTGTCATTTAGCCGTCACAGCTACTAAATTTACGGTGTATAGCCATTAATCCATGTGATATGCACCAGCGTACAATGCAGTGGAGTGTACCACGTAATGGAATTGATATAACCAGAAGAAATATACGAACAAAACTGCAAACACCCACCTAGAGTATAAATTTCGGCGCTGGAAATAAACTTTTCTCAACTGTCATTAGTTACGTGAAAGTATCATCCCCTTGGCAAGGTGAAACTAGAGCTTTGCTAGCCTATGACCAGTAGAGAAACACGCCGCGAGTGCCGCTGGCGCTGACCTTTACTTTAGTCTTTTTGATACCTGTTTCCATCAACGTTAAAAGGGATTTAGTTTATTGAATGTTAAACAGCATGTTTTAAATTGAATCAGACCTACCGTGTCTGGTGTCCCGTTAGGTACTTATATTAACTGCTATGAATTAGCAGTTATTTGAATGTGCTGGTTGTGACGCGGATGGGTTCGTAGCCCCCCTACTGGGATTAAATTTGTTGTATTGGGATAAAGCAAACTCCAGATACTGGTCGGTTTTTATGGATATCATTTTTATCGCTGGTGATTCCTGCACGAGTTTGATAAATATTACAACTATGACGCTATGTGTTTCGGTTTTCAATTAGGCACAAAAAAATTGATTATAACTCTGGCATCAGATGGTATATCGTTTAAACCTAGGAATGATCTTTGTATCTGTTTCATTTTTATGAATGCTACGATTTACGGTAACGGTGTTGGGTGATGGTTAAATCGGTTTCTATGGGAAAGTTTGTAAATATGGCCTTCTGTGCGCGGCTCTTCCGTTGCATGCTGCTGCTAGGTCCGTGTGACAAAATTGGGGAAGTGTCGGATGTTACATTGCTCTTTCTTAAATTGCTATGCTTTTTTAAATTAAGTTCTTAAAATTTGTTACTAGATCCCAACCTAACCACAACCTCGGAAATCGCGACATTTTTGCAAAAAATTTGAATAGTGAGATTGGCATAAAATTCTATTACTATAATTGAAGTAATAACCAGAAAGAAAAAACCAAACCAAAAGAAAACGTGAGGACTATAAACTTTGCAAGCAGCTTTCGTAAATTTCTTAGACAATTTTTTCTCATCACTACACCACCACATCCTCTTCCGTATACTCAACGAAATGGAAGCGAAAATAATCTTTCGCTATTTAGCTCTGTACCGAGAACGCTTGATAGTGGGATACGTCCCCATGTCCCTTCTTTAATTGACATGTGGGTGCCTGTAGTATGATGTTCGAAATTTAATTCGTGACTGACAGTCAAGTGAATAAAGTATTCATCGGACAGGCATTTGTACTATCAGAAGCAGGATAAAACTGCTGTTCACAGTAGCAAGGATTATTTTTGATGTTTAGACCATGTTTCAATCATCTATAAAAACAAACTTCATAGAAACGCTTCTTACTTCCTATCTGAATGACGCCAAACACCTACTACCCAGCAACAGGTTTAACTTTCCCAAACTTATTTTTCAAACACGGAGTCGACTATTTCAACCAACGCATCAAAGTATTTCACCATTCCTTATGCAAGCCGGAACACAAAATTCACGGCAATATTTTCGCCAGTGAGCCGTATGTTCAGAAAAGTGCAGCTCTTCAGCAATAATTAACATCTTTCATCCACAGTGGGTGATTTTTGAAAATATTGTCAGCCCGCTTTTTGCAAGTCAATTTATCTAATACTGCATCTTAAATATGATTCCACCTTGTAGCACCACCGAATAGTCACTCCTTTTCCTCAGTATTAACTGGCAGAAAATTTCTTAAGAGGCTTGTTTCGCAATTAAACCTTAACCAGCACACAATCTTACGAAATCTTTCTGGAAATTAAAGCAGCTGCGTTGGAATACCTAAAAACATCGAAAGCAATCCTGTAATTTTCCGACAAACGTAAAATGAAACAAATAGGAAAATCAGTAATAAACTCAAAATCTACAATATCCACTCCAATAAAAGCTACTGAATTCGTATTTTCCACCGAAAGTACTAATTTAGCGATTATCACTGGCTGCCATATACTACAACATGGTTGGCCACGATCTACGATAACGGAGTGCGAGCAACAGCATGCAATGGAACAGCCGCAGACACCATTGACTGCCCTTTAGTCGTAATATTATATCCTTCCTTAAATTACTATTTAGCCTAATAATAAAATGGAGGAACTAAAACCAAATGCTGAAAAGTAATTATGCTCTAAATATAATGAAAGTTCAGTTCGTTACAGACACAGAGCTAAATATCAGTATTGTTAGGCCCGTCTAGTTTGTCCAGTGTTTACGTATCTGCATAACTGTAATTGAAGGTTAGAAATCACATTAACAGAAGCGCGAAATTGCAGCACGGATGGCGTGCTCAGGGATTCATGTGTGTTCAAATTGCTCCAGGTGGACTACATGAAGTGTATCGCCTCGTCATTGCTAGATAACCAGAAACTGATAATTTTTTTTGCAGCCCATAAAGAAATAATAGCCCAAGAGAATTTTCCCTACTATGCTTAAAGAACTGCGTTTTTGCAGTTCTAAGACGTGAAGGGATACCACCTTTATGAGAACTTCATTTCATAAGCTGGGCAAGTAGGTAGTGAATCAAGACAAAGGATTTTAGGCTTAGTTGTATTTCCCGTGTTCGCCTTCCGTGGCACATCTCGTGAAGCCGGCTACCTGCAAAATTTTTTGTAGTCTGAAGGTTGTCTATAGAAAGTTAGTGTGCTAAAGTGAACAAGCGATTTTTTGAGATGAAAAATAAGTTCAGACTATCATACGGTGTTCACAAAGCTGTCTGTTTAGTTGGTTATGGTTTGGTGACATAACCATATGTCAGTAAAAGTTTTATATTTATGCAATATTTTACTTGCCACGGCATGTTAATAGGCAACACGTACGATGTTTTTGTGTATTATCTATCATTCAACTGAGAGGTTGTACACTGTATATTCTCGTTCTATTTTCGAAAAGTTTTCTCGAAGGTATCATGAGTGGTACGACCAACCACGAAATCGGGGAAAAATTCAAATTACGTGTTTTTTCCCTAGTCTTACTCGGATTACATGGGCGCCGGCTGTAAATTTGTTACAACAAGAAAACTTTTAGACGCTTGTCATCCACGTGATTTCTGTGTAGTGGAGTGGAATGGAAACATTCGTTGTATGTTGCTGGTGGAGAGGTATTCAGTTTTTCGCCGTTCCAGTGGCGATGATTACTCGTGAAGATGGATTACCTTGTTCAAAGATTCATCTGATACCAAAGACTGTTGCTCGAAGGAACTATGGCTGAGAAGTGCAGTTAGTCAGACCATCCCAAGTGAAGAGAATATGAAGCTTGAGGTCGAATGTACAAGTTTAAAGTAACACTATTAAGTAGTCACTTATTTGTAAAAATGAGTTGGTATTCAAACGTTCCTCTCACCTCGCTGTAGCACAGAGCGTAATACTTAATCTTGTTTTAGTAGTAGTAGTAGTAGTAGTAGTAGTAGTAGTAGTAGTAGTAGTTGAGCCGAAAGCATTGTGGAATAGTCTGAAAGTCGATAGTGGTGTTCAGTTACAGGACCTCCTCCTACGATTTGTTAACTCGATAGTGTGTGTAGCAGGACTATGTTGGTTGGTAACTCAATGTCACTACATCGAACATTCAGTAGCAGATGCTCCATAAAAAGTTCAATTTTTGTCAGTGGGATCATACGAGGGTTGGAACTTCAGTGGTGGCAACTATTTATTTAAAGCTCGTACAAAATAGATAAGTGTTCCAAAGTTTTACTGACCTTCAAAATAGTCACCAGCATTGTGTATAACCCGTTGCCAGCTATGTGGAAGTCGTAGGATACTCTCAGCAGTCCCCCCAGGGGGTCCACAACTCTTTTGTGGATACGTGTGTAGTGAGCACGGGACCCTGAGCTAATGTGGCCTTCCTTCCTTTCTGGGCTGCATACCTTCCCTTTCCGCATCCTTCCCCATCCCCCACATTCACTCCCCCCCCCCCCCCCCACACCTCTGGCTCTTTCCTTCCCTTTCTCCCCCTCTGGGAGTATGGTTTGTGCCTATGTCCGGAGACGGACGCTCGTAAATGTACCGCATTCTTCGCCTTCCTTGCTTGTATGTCTTCATCCTTCCTTTGTCCTTCTCTTTTCCTTACCTCTTCTCTTTACCCTTTTCTCCGCTGCGGCGTTTGAGACCTTCTTTCCTATCCCTTTCTCTTTCTTCCTCCCTGTGCGTGTCTGAAGGCCGACCCAGGCCTTTTTGTGCGTAGCCGGTGACAGGGTAACGCGTAATTCCCCACCCTGGGTAGACAGGTACGACATGTACGTACCCCCTGGTAACGGCCAGGCCCAGGGAGGGGTGATTACCCGAGCTGATACCTTCCGAAAGTGCCGATTGGTCCTTCCGTCCGTTTGTCAGGAGGTGTGACCTGAGGTGTGAATAATCACCTAAGGCGGGAGTGCCCTCAGAGAGGGCCCCCACAAGGGAGGAGCGCGCCATCTGAGACGCCGGTAATCATGGGGGATTCTTCCACAATGGTTTCCTCACCTTCCACTATGTCTGCTCACAAACGTAAGTTCACGGAGTCTCAGCCACAGTCAGTTCTTCCATCGTTGCCACAGTTCCTTGTTGTTTCTCGGTCTGACGAAGGTCACGACTTCTCCACGGTCAACCCTTTCATTATTCAGAAAGGTGTCGACGCAATTGCAGGTCCTGCACCGCACTTTAAATTCCTCGCGTGGAGTCGTTTATACACGCTCCCTCGATGGATTGTCTGACGACGAAATTCAGTACTACCTGTCTGACCAGGGTGTAACGGCTGTTCATAGTTATGAAAAGGGTTGACACTAACATCATTCCAACCCGCACTGTCTTCTTGACATTTGACAAAGTTAAACTCCCATCGAAAATCAAAGCAGGCTATGAGATAATTTCCGTTCGCCCTTACGTCCCGAACCCTACGCGTTGCTATCGGTGTCAGTGGTTCAATCACACTAGCCAGTCCTGTTCCAATCTGGCCAAATGTGTTACGTGTGGCAAGGATGCCCATGAGGGTGCTTGTCCACCTCCATCCCCTCGCTGCATCAACTGTATGGGTGACCACGCTGCTTCCTCTCGTGATTGCCCCGTTTTTAAGGACGAAAAGCTCATCCAGGAAATCAGAGTGAAGGAAAAGGTGTCGACCTTTGCTGCTCGAAAATTATTCGCCAGTCGACAGCCCACCATGCCTCAGAAAGGAAAATACAGCACTGTCCTTGCCTCTCCTCGGCCAACAAAGGAGGTGGCCATGCAGACTTGCGACCTCACCTTCAGTACCATGGTCGTCAGATCGACCAGCGCCAAGATCGCCCGTTCAACCTCACCACTTCCGCCTGCCCACTCTATGGCTCACCCTTCATCGGGTTCTGCTAAATCTCGAGCCCAAAAGTCAGACACCAAGACTTCGAAAAAAGAGCACACTCGTGAAGATTTTTTACGTACCCAAACTTCACAACCATCGGTTCCTCCTTCCTCTAAACATCATACTTCCAAGAAGGCTACAAAGAAACCCAGTTCCTCTCCTTCTCCGCCAAGGCGTGTCCCATCTACAGTACCTCCTGGCGGAAATGGCCCTCGGCCGTCTTCTGTGGCGCCGAGGCGCACTGCTGGCGGCCGATCAACCGGCCGATCGCTGGTGGCAGGAGCTGCTCCTGAACAACCTATGGATCAGGATCTTCTGCCTTCGGCTGAATGCCATTCCATGCTGTCGGTCGCAAGCTCTGAGCAGTCGTTGAGTTGACAGCACCCTTGGTCACATTCCTCCATTTTCTGTTCACCCTATGTCCATTATCCACTGGAATATCCGCGGCATTCGAGCCAATCGGGATGAATAGTCGATCCTCTTACGATCCTACTCGCCGGTCATCTTCTGTCTTCAGGAAACAAAGCTGCGTCCCCATGACCGCTTTGTTCTCCCTCATTTTCAGTCCGTCCGATATGATCTCCCCTCTGTTGAAGGCACTCCAGCCCATGGAGGACTCATGATTCTTCTCTATGATACTCTCCATTATCACCCAATCCCCTTAAACACTTCCTTCCAAGCTGTCGCCGTCCGTCTTTCCCTTTCTGGATACACGTTCTCTCTTTGTACTGTATACATTCCATCGTCCACACCAATGGCACGAGCTGATCTCCTTCATCTTCTTGCTCAGCTTCCACCCCCATATTTGCTGGTTGGGGCCTTCAATGCCCACCACCCGCTTTGGGGATCTCCACATCCTTATCCACGTGGCTCACTATTGCTAGACGTCTTCCACCAAGCAGATCTAGTTTGCCTCAACACTGGGGTCCCTACATTTTTGTCTGCCTCCACGACAAATTTCTCTCATTTGGACCTTGCGGTCGGTAGTGTTCCGCTAGCTCGGCGCTTCGAATGGTTCGCCCTTGATGATACACACTCGAGTGACCACTTTCCATGTGTTCTTAGACTGCAGCCTCAACTGCCCTAAATGCGCCCGCGACGCTGGAAGTTTGCCCAAGCCGATTGGACACTTTTTTCATCTCTAGCGACATTCGATGACCGTCACTTTCCCAGCGTCGACGATGATGTCACACATTACCGACATTATTCTTACAGCTGCGGAACATTCAATACCACGCACCTCCGAATTTCCCCGGCGCCCCCCAGTTCCTTGGTGGAACGAGGCATGCCGTGACGCAATACGTGAGCGGCGACGTGCTCTTCGCATTTTCCGTCACCATCCTACTATGGCCAACTGTATCCGCTATAAGCAGTTCCGTGCGCGATGCCATCGCGTCATCCACGATAGCAAGAAGGCAAGCTGGATATTCATTAGCTCATTTAACACCTTCACTCCCTCCTCGGAAGTTTGGAGTCGGCTTCGACGGTTCTCAGGCGCGCCTAGTTTCTCCCCGGTCTCTGGGCTCACTGTCGCGCATGATACATTAGTGGAACCCGTCGCAATTTCTAACTCATTGGGTCAGCACTTTGCTGAGATTTAGAGCTCTTCAAATTACCCGCCAGCGTCTCTCCCGAAGAAACGTGCAGCGGAAGTGCGACATCTTGCTTTCTCCTCTCAAAATCGCGAAAGCTAAAATACTGTTTTCTCTATGTGGGAACTCCAACATGCACTCTCTTCTTCTCGCTCCTCCGCCCCAGGACCGGATGGTATCCACGTCCAAATGTTGCTGCATTTATCAACCCACAGTCTGCGTTACCTCCTTCGCCTTTATAATCGAATTTGGACAGACAGTACTTTTCCCAGACGATGGCGGGAAGCTATCGTCGTTCCCGTTCCGAAACCCGGAAAGGACAAACATCTCCCCTCTAGCTATCGCCCCATTTCTCTCACGAGCAGTGTCGGTAAGGTTTTGGAGCGTATGGTGAATTGCCCAATGCGGTTTCCGAAAGCATCGTTCTGCAGTTGACCATCTTGTTGCTCTCTCCACTTATATCATGAACAATTTTCTCCGGAAACGCCAAACGGTAGCAATATTTTTTGATCTGGAGAGAGCATACGATACCTGTTGGAGGACAGGCATCCTCCGCACACTGTTCTCTTGGGGCTTTCGAGGCCGGCTGCCCCGTTTTCTTCGCGAATTTATGGCAGAGCGCACATTTAGGGTGTGGGTGAACACTACTCTCTCCCATACTTTCTCCCAAGAAAACGGGGTACCCCAGGGCTCCGTGCTGAGTGCTGTACTGTTTGCCATCGCCATAAATCCAATTATGGATTGTCTCCTTCCTGATGTCTCAGGCTCCCTCTTTGTGGACGATTTTGCGATCTACTACAGCTCTCAACGGACCAGCCATCTTGAACGACGTCTTCAAGGCTGTCTCGATCGCCTCCACTCTTGGAGCATCGAAACAGGCTTCCGTTTTTCTCCCAGTAAGACCGTTTGTGTTCATTTTTGGCGACGAAAGGAGTTTCTTTCACCCTCCTTACATCTAGGACCTGTCAACCTTCCGTTTTCAGACGTCGCTAAATTCTTGGGTCTTATGTTTGACAAAAAACTGTGCTGGTCCTCCCACGTTTCCTATCTTTCGGCTCGCTGTCTGCGATCCCTCAACACCCTCCGTGTCCTGAATGGTACCTCCTGGGGAGCGGACCGAGTGGTCCTTCTCCGCCTCTATCGCGCCTTAGTGCGCTCGAAATTGGACTATGGAAGCATAGTCT
This sequence comes from Schistocerca nitens, assembly GCF_023898315.1. Taxonomy (NCBI): domain Eukaryota; kingdom Metazoa; phylum Arthropoda; class Insecta; order Orthoptera; family Acrididae; genus Schistocerca; species Schistocerca nitens. The sequence goes on from NC_064616.1 coordinate 715,855,103, forward strand.
ACTCCTCTGCTCGGCCGTCTATTCTTCGGCGTCTCGACTCTATCCACCACCGTGGATTACGTTTAGTGTCTGGAGCGTTTTACACCAGCCCTGTGGAAAGCATTTATGCTGAGACTGCTGAACCTCCGCTGTCCAATCGGCGAGCAGTCCTTCTGAGTCGTTATGCTAGCCATCTGTCTTCCATGCCTGCTAATCCAGCCCACGACATTTTTTCGACGCCTCCTTTGATGTAGGGTATGCAGGCCGCCCCCTCCTCCCTACCACCACCGGGAGTCCGCTTGCGTCAACTGCTCCATTCTCTTTCCTTCCGCTTTCCTAAAACCTTCTTGACAACTTGGGGTACAGCACCGCCTTGGCTCCGTCCCCGGATCTGCCTGCTCCGTGACCTTTGTCGATTTCCCAAGGATGGTACCCCTTCACTTGTTTATCGTCGGGCATTTGCTGCTCTATGTGCACAAATGACGGACGCCACATTTATTTACACAGACGGCTCGAAAACATCGTTAGGTGTAGGGAGTGCCTATATTGTTGGCGACACGCAAAATCCCTTACGGCTTCCCGACCACTGTTCGGTTTATACTGCGGAGCTTTACGCTGTTCTCCAGGCTGTCCACTACATCCGCCGCCATCAGCGGATACAGTACGTAATCTGCTCAGATTCTCTCAGCTCTCTCCTTAATCTCCAAGCTCTTTACCCTGTGCACCCTCTGGTCCACCGGATTCAGGACTGTCTGCGGTTGCTCCACCTAGGGGGCGTCTCGGTGACGTTCCTCTGGCTCCCGGGACACGTTGGTATCTGTAGAAATGAGGCGGCCGATATTGCAGCCAAGGCTGCAGTCTCTCTTCTTCGGCCAGCTATTCGATCGATTCCCTTCGCTGATCTACGGAGCGTTTTATGTCGTCGTGTTGTTTATTTATGGCACGCGCATTGGTCGACACTTCCCATAATAAATTGCGGGACGTGAAAGCTCTTCCTTGTGCTTGGACCTCTTCCTCCCGAACGCGTCGTCGGGAGGAGGTAATTTTAACTAGACTTCGGATAGGGCACTGTCTTTTTAGCCATCGACATCTTTCAAGCGGCGATCCTCCCCCACTCTGTCCCTACTGCTCTCAGCTGTGGACGGTAAGACACCTTTTAATTGAATGCCCCTATTTTAATCCGTTACGCGCCCGTCTACAGTTATCGCCTGATCTATCGTCGATTTTAGCAGATGACACGCGCTCAGCCGACCGCGTTCTCCAGTTTATTAGTGCCAGTGAAATGACGTCAGTCATTTGAAGCTTTTTTGGGGGACAACCAACACCTTTCTGTAGTGGATTTTTAAGCCTTCCTTCTGCTTTTAGTTTCTCCAATTTTATGACTTTGTTCCCAATGCTGCTGGTTTTCAATTTCGGTTTTTTTACTGTTTCCTAAGTCACGGGCTGGGCGCTAATGACCATAGCAGTTTTGCGCCCTAAAACCACAAAAAAAACTTACATCTCTACGCTGTTCATTTTTGGAACACAACCTACTACCAGCTTAGAGACAGAAGCGACGACACTTTCTGCAGCATCTGACCACTTTGCAGGAAAATTCTCAAGCACGTACAGTGCAAGCTGGTACTGATTTGACTGATCTGGCTGCAAAGTGCTATACCACCTACTGCGCTCCCCTGACTTAAGCCCTCGCAAGTTCAACTCTATTTCTAAACTGTAGTAAACACTTCACGGGATTCGCTTCAGAACTGCTACAAATTCGTCGCAAAATAGACGGCGCCGCTCGTACTGTCACAACTGGCACTGCTGAGAGTATCCTACGACTTCCACATCGCTGGCAACGGGTTATACACAATGCTGGTGACTACTTTGAAGGTCAGTAAAACTTTGAAACACGTATCTATTTTGTACGAGCTGTAAATAAATAGTTGCCACTATTAACGTTCCAACCCTCGTAGTACTGGGTGGCTGAACTTCACGAATTTGGATTTAAAGTTCAAAATGTTTGTCAGTTGTAAGCATTCTTCATACATCGCAACACCAGCCCGTGGAGAGGTAGCAAGAATATCTTCGGGGATGTGGCAGTGGAGGGAGTGGAGAGAGTAGGTAGAAAAGAACAGGATCTGAAATTGAATGGGGACGTTAGTGACAGTGCAATGCAAATGATTTAGGTTTTTCGATTTTATGTGAACACGGCAGCCAATCTAATTCAGTAACAACGATGACAAATATTAAAACCATCGTGAACTGTAGACTTTTGTCTTTGTGTAGACTCGGTCCGCAAATGGGCATTACTGATAACGCAGAGCGGCAGGAATTAGAGACAGTAAATGACACTGAACCTAAAATTCGTGAGTAATGTGGCGCAAAAACCTACAGATACGTGCGTTTGGCCAGCAGTTGGACAGTTTAGTGTGTTAAGAACCTTACTTTAAGGTGGGACAAATGTGCGTGCAATAAACAGTGGATAAATCTAGGTTTTTAGTCTCAATTAAAGAGGAGACAGTGGAAAAACCCGTAAGCTGCCGAACATCCGCTTACACTTCAGCAATCTAAATCTACGTACATACTCCGCAGTCCACCATACGGTGGGTGGCGGGGGTACCTCGTACCACAACTAGCATCTTCTCTCCCTGTTCCACTCCCAAACAGAACGACGGAAAAATGACTGCCCATATGACTCTGTACGAGCCCTAATCTATTATCTTTGTGGTCTTTCCGCGAAATGTAAGTTGGCGGCAGTAAGTTGTACTGCAGTCAGCCTCAAATGCTGGTTCTCTAAACTTCCTCAGTAGCAATTCACGAAAAGAACTCCTCCTTTCCTCTAGAGACTCCCACCCGAGTTCCTGAAGCATTTCCGTAACACTCGCGTGATGATCAAACCTACTAGTAACAAATCTAGCAGCCCGTCCCTGAATTGCTTCTATGGCCTCCCTCAATCCGACCTGAAAGGGATCCCAAATGCTCGAACAATACTCCAGAATTGGTCGTATTAGTGTTTTATAAGCGGTCTCCTTTACAGATGAACCACATCTTCCCAAAATTCTACCAATGAACCGAAGAAGACTGTCCGCCTTCCCCACAACTGCCATTACATGCTTGTCCCACTTCATATCGCTCTGCAATGTTACGCCCAAATATTTAATCGACGTGACTGTGGCAAGCGCTACACTACTAATGGAGTATTCAAACATTACGGGATTCTTTTTCCTATTCATCTGCATTTACATTTATCTATATTTAGAGTTAGCTGCCATTCTATACACCAATCACAAATCCTGTCCAAGTCATCTTGTATCCTCCTACAGTCACTCAACGACGACACCTTCCCGTACACCATAGCATCGTCAGCAAACAGCCGCACATTGCTATCCACCCTATCCAAAAGATCATTTATGTAGATAGAAAACAGCGGACCTACCACACTCTTCCCTGGGGCACTCCTGATGATACCCTCACCTCCGATGAACACTCACCATCGAGGACAACGTATTTGTGATGCAGCACCTTTGACATTATTGTAATTGGTTCCCAAATGTGAGTGGCTCTAAGACTTCGTAAGTAACAGTACTTACGAAGTCTTAGAGCCACTCACATATTTGGGAACCAATTACAATAATGTCAAAGGTGCTGCATCACAAATAGGTCTGGGGGTGTAATTGCATTTTATCTGTAGAGCAGATGTGTCTGCGTGCACAAGCGAAAGCGCGCACGCCATCGAATTTTAAGCAATCGGGAATGGGTTACATCTCGTATCTTTCATACTTCGATGTTGTTCAACTTAAAGTGCTACAGTACCTAAAGTAGTGTCGTTTGTGCTGCAGGCAGCTGGAAAGACAGTCCCTGTGGGCCGCGAGTCGTGTGAGCAGACGTTGGGCCGAGTTGTGCAGTTCGGACAAGATGTTGCGGCAGAAGCTTGCCCAGTGGGAGACCCTGCGCCTGCGCAACAAAAAAATACGTAGCCTCAAGGAGTTGCTGAGCATCCAGAAGAAGTTGCTGTGCCTCCAGCGGCTGATGACGCGTTTGGAGAGATCGTCGGAGTCGTCGGGCCAATTTTGATGTCTCCTTTCCACGAAATTTTAATAAAAGAACCGTACAGTGCTTTGCCACATTTCATTCTCAAAAGTTTCGACATGTTCAGTGCGTCTTGTATGTTGTCTTACTGAGCGAAATTACCGTTTTCAACATTCCGTTGTTACAGAGCAATAAACGTATTAAAATGTACAAAATTTTTCTTTGCTGTTCCTGTCGTAATTTGTAACCATATTTGAGAATTTCGAATACATATTGTTACTTCCCAGAGGCATTAGAACTGCGTAACAATATAGTTCACTGATAAGAAAAACTTTCAACGGTGTACGTAGTATTAGGAAAAGTTCGGAGTAGGTATTAAAATCCATGGAGAAGAAACCAACTTTGAGGTTCGCCGATGACATTGTAATTCTGTCAGAGACAGCAAAGGACTTGGAAGAGCAGTTCAACGGAATGGAAAGTGTCTTGAAAGGAGGATGTAAGATGAACATCAACAAAAGCAAAACGAGGATAATGGAATGTAGTAAAATTAAATCGGGTGATGCTGAGGGAATTATATTAGGAAATGAGACGCTTAAAGTAGTAAATGATTTTTCTATTTGGGGAACAATTTAACTGAGGATGGTCGAAGTAGAGAGGATATAAAATGCAGACTGGCAATGGCAAGGAAAGCATTTCTGAAGAAAAGAAATTTAACATAGAGTATAGATTTAAATGTCAGGACGTCGTTTTTGAAAGTATTTGTATGGAGTGTACCCTTGTATGGAACTGAAACATGGACGATAAATAGTTTGGACAAGAAGAGAATAGATGCTTTCGAAATGTGGTGCTACAGAAGAATGCTGAAGATTAGATGGGTAGATCACATAACTAATGAGGTATTGAATAGAACTGGGGAGAAGAGCAGTTTGTGGTAAAACTTGACAGGAAGAAAGGACCGGTTGGTAGGACATGTTCTGAGGCATCAAGGGATCACCAATTTAGTACTGGAGGGCAGCGTGGAGGGTAAAAATCGTAGAGGGAGACCAAGAGATTAATACACTAAACAGATTCAGAAAGATGTAGGTTGTAGTAGGTACTGGGAGATGAAGCAGCTTGCACAGGATAGAGTAGCATGGAGAGCTGCATCAAACCAGTCTCAGGACTGAAAACATGTAGTTGAGGTACAGCGTTCTTGCTAAGATCACCTGGTGTTCAGCGAGAAATTTTGATTCGGCATAAAATTATTCAATTTACACACAAAATACTTCATAATAAATAGTATAAAAAAGCAACATTTCTGCAGGAATAACAAAGCATGTTCAGAAAAACCGGAAATTAGCTTGAGTAAACACTAGATATTACTCAGCAGCCTGCAAAAATGTTCCTTAATTTGAGGGTAATTTAAAATTTCTGTAGGTATTAGGAAAGTGGCCAAAACATAGAACTTAAGACGTAATTTCAGCTTTTGGTTAAAGTAAACGTGGATACGTAATGTATTTAAAGTAAGTTCGCTGTCGTTTTCAAACATAGCCACTTGTATTGCAATCGCCTTCAGTGTCAATTTTCCGTCGGCCAAGGAAGGTAATCATTATGCACAAAATACACAGCCCTGTATTAGTGGCACACGTTCATGTTAAACACGTGGCAACCGTAGTAACGATATTCCAGGATTAATACGGACCTTTAATTCAGTTTGATGAAGTAATTCGTAACTGAGTATCGTGTTATATGGAGGTTTGAACGTGATACACGCTAACGGATCAATGGAATTCATATTTATGAAAAAAAACTTGGTTCTTATATAATTGCGTAGGCTTCCGCGGCCAGAGTCAGTCGACATAAGTTTTCTGGGTATGGTACCGCGTCATAATATTAAAACTACTGCTGCTGGAGAAAAACCTTTTCGGCCACGGTTGCAGCGGCTTTCTTCTGGGTATGGAGGAGGCCGCTGCAACCGTGGGCGAAACGTTGGTTTTTTCTCCAGCAGTAGTAGTTCCTTACATTATGACGCAGTACCATACCCAGAAAACTTTTATGTCAACTTAGTTCTTGCTTCTGTCATACTTTCTATGATTTGGGTGAATCGAACAACTGACCAGGTAATGAATCGAATTTCGCAGAAAGTAAATCTATGGTACAACTAGGCTGAAAGAAGGGATCTATTGATAGGGCACAGCGTGAGACATACGGGAATCGTCAATTTGGTAATGGAAGTGGTGTAAAAGTGGCAGAGGAACAGGTAGGCTTGAATACAATAAATAGGTTCAAACTAAGGTATCGTACAGTAGTTAACCACATATTAGGATTTCTCAAGGTAGACAAGCGTGGAGAGCTGCGGCCTAAAACTTTTCACAAGCAAGGTGATAACATTTTTTAAGCTGGCAATGGAAAGTTAGACATTTGTCACGTAGACGACATGCAAAAACGAAATCTTCTGATAAAGTTCACATTTTTACGTGCAAACTAAGTCAGCTCTTGAAAGTACCCTATGCTTATTGGTTCGCAGGAGAATTACTTTCGTACTGCACATTGTGCGGACACATTTCCGTGAAAGAGAATAACACTTCTAATGTATGACAGAACTTGCTCTACTGTCTAGGGAACAATTCGCATGTGCACGTCAGGAAACGCCCACATAAAACTTACGGCGCAGAACAACCTCACCAAGACAGTGCTTCGCGTTCACAATAACATCAACCAAGTCCAGGTACACGAGAAACTCATCAGAGAAGGGCACGTGACTTCCCTCCCCTCACCTCGTTCCGCTCCCCCCACTTCTTCCTTGTTTCGGTCCTTTATGCTCCTGGCACCATTGCAAACGGTGTCGCTGGTGTCAACGGACAACGTACTAATTGTTGGGCAGAGAGAAAACCCCCATGCAGTCGCTGTGCCACTGTGAAGGGTGTGACTGCGTGCCTTGACGTTCTGTTTAATATGATAGCAGTTGCAACCGCTGTTTGTTGTGGATCCCTTCTTAGTTGCTGCACAAAGTAGCGGTCATCTGCTGCTGCAGCTGACTGGTCGGTTGCATTTTCTCGTTGGGCTACAGTGCCTGTAGTTCAGGACGCCCACAATCCATGTGAAACAATGCTGTGAGCCATACCAAACCACTGCGCTGCACTCACCACACTTGGTCCTACTTCCAGTTTTCTGATGATTCTTCCCCTTGTCAAATTGTCCAGATGTTGTCCCCGGACATGTTATAAAGGACCGCATCACTGTACACTGTAACTGCTCACTGACACACACTGTCTTTTTCCAGTTCCTTCCACATCCTCTTGTTGCGGGACCAGCACCATTTGGCGCTGTAGTCACGTTGACCTCACTCCATATGATGTCCAGCTTTCCGTGCGTGTTTGGGATAACTGGTGACATGCTCCTACACTTCCATTCATTTCCACCGAGTTGGTAACATAATGTGTTGGTTTATCTATATTGTCCGTCAGTTTCGCAGTGTAGTGTATGTCTCGGCGAAAGCGAATCTTCAAAATACCACTTCAGCACAAGTAATGATCAGCAAAATGTAGTTAAGCTATTTCTCAAGACGTAAATAAATTCTTTCCATTGAAATTATTACATGAACAGCCCTTGTCTAAAACTTGAAATTGCATCTCAGATACATCTAAAACATCCTTTGTCTCTTAGAACATTTTTGTCACTGTAATACTTTACAACCTACGTGCAAGGAAAACATTTTCCTAATTGAAACAGGATGTTTCCGTATGAATATTTAGCTGGGAATAAGAAGAAATGCTGCTGTAATTACATGTGCTGCACTAGGCTTTTCAGAAAAAAAAAGATTAAATGAGAGAAAACTGCATTCAAATGAACACACCTTTCACTGGTCTCCTCCGTTCCTGTTTTGAGCTGCAGTCATATCGAAGTTCGGCCCATCTTCTTCCTTTCCACAGGAACCCAGTGTTAGAGGTCTGATCGAAAGATTCCGGAACGTTCTTAAGTTCGCGCCTACGGTGTGTTGGAACGAAGTGCGGTTGACATCCCTGCATATGTCCGTGTTTAATATGTTACTGCAGACAGTTTCATTGTTGTACGTCAGGTAGTTATTGTTGAGTGCAGTATTTAGTAGCATATTGTGTCGCACAGTTCACGAATTTCGAGATGGTAGTTACAGAAGCAACGCGTCTGCATTAACTTTTACGTGAAACTCAAGAGACCCTTTACAGAGACACTTTGCTGTTCCTTACCTATATAAACGATTTGGGAGACAATATGAGCAGCCGTCTGCGGTTGTCTGCAGATGACGCTGTCGTTTATCGACTAATAAAGTCATCAGAAGATCTAAACAAACTGCAAAAGATTTACAAAAAATACCTGAATGGTGCGAAAAGTGGCAGTTGACCCTAAATAACGGAAAGTATGTCATCCACATGAGTGCTAAAAGGAACTCGTTATACTTCGGCTACACGATAAATCAGTGTAATCTAAAAGCCGTAAATTCAACTAAGTACTTAGGTATTGCAATTACGAACAACTTAAATTGGAAGGAACACAGAAAATGTTGTGGGGAAGGCTAACCAAAGACTGCGTTTTATTGGGAGGACACTTAGAAAATATAGCAGACCTACTAAGCAGACTGCCTACACTACGCTTGTCAATCCTCTTTTTAGAATAGTGTGCGCGGTGTGGGATCCTTACCAGGTAGGACTGACAGAGTGCATCGAAAACGTTCAAAGAAAGGCAGCAGGTTTTGTATTATCGCGAAATATGGGAGAGTGTCACAGAAATGATACAGGATTTCGGCTGGAAATCGTTAAAAGAAAGGCGGTTTTTGTTGCGACAGAATCTTCTCAGGAAATTCCAACCACCAACTTTCTTCTCCGAATGCAAAAATATTTGACACCGACCTACATAGGGAGGAACGATCACCACGATAAAATAAGGGAAATCAGAGCTCGCACGGAAAGAAATAGGTGTTTATTTCAGCGTGCTATACGAAATTGGAATAATAGAAAATTGTGACGGTGGTTCGATGAACCCTCTGCCAGGCACTTAAATGTGATTTGTAGAGTATCCATGTAGATGTAAAATCATGTAGGAAGCCTATGGTGATGAGTGTTTAAGCCGTAGTCGGTGTTACCAATAGTTCACACAGTTTAAAAATGGCCGGACGGAAGTTACAGATGACCCTCGTTCACGACACTCTTCGACGTCTACCGACGACGCTCATGTCAGGGACGTAAACTAAATTGTGCGTACCTGTCGAGGACTCGCTGTCCGACAGATTGCAGAAGAATGTAACCTTTAATTGGTTCGTGTCATGAAATTCTCACACAGCATCTTGGAATGCATCGTGCTGCCGCCAAGTTCGTCCCACGGCTCATGAGTCAAGACCAGAAAGGCCTTTGGATCCCTCAAATGAGAACGAAATGTTCCTTAAGACAACATGACTGGTGATGAGACGTGGGTCTATGTTATGGTATTGAGACCAAGGCTCAATCTTCACGATGGGTCGGGAAAGGTAGTTAAAGACCAAAAAGAAGCTCGTAAGGTCAGGTCAAATGTCAAAGCCATGCTGATAGTTTCGTTTGATTTTGAAGGATTAGTTCATGATGAATTAGTGCCACAGCGATAAACTGTTAACCGATGGTACTATCGGGACGTGTTGTGACGGTTGCGAGAAAATGAGAAGTAAAAGGCCTGCAATATGAAGAGACAATTCATGGCTCTTGCATCATGATAACGTACCCGCATATTCACTCCTGTTGCTGCGTGACTGTTGTACAAAACACCAAATCACTGTGCTGCCTCATCCTTCGTACTTTGCAGGCCTAGCCCCTGCGGACTTCATTTTATTTACTGAGTTGAAAACCCCGTTGAAAGATGATTTGCAACGGTAGACGAGGTAAAACAAAATTTGCAGCCTGCGCTTCGCGCGATCCAACAAGAGGCGCACCAAGACGGTTTTTGGAAGTGGAAACGGCATTGTGAGAGGTGTATCAATCGTGTAGGAGAGTATTTCGAAGCAGACTATGCACAATAAGTAAAAGGTAAGCATAGAAAAATTTTGTGAACAAAGTTCCAGAACTTTTTGAACAGACCTCGTATTGAAGTTTTGGCTCTCACTTGTCGCGAAAGGAAAGAAGCCTTTGAGATCTTGGGCTATTGTCTTCTTAATCTTGGTTACATAGTTCTAAAGCTGACAAAATTCTCATGTGGATTGCTGGTTTCTTTTGGGAGTGGAATTGAGCGCTAAAATCAGAGGGTGGGGCTGAAAAATGTCTCCGAATTACGTGTAGACTCTAAAGCTTTTTAAATAAGACAGACGTTATGAACATTCTACATCTTTATTCCTAATGTCTAAATATTTGTTTCTCAACATAGCTATCCTGGCGACGAACACATTTCTCCCAACGAGAGACCAATTTGTTGACACAATCACTGTAGAATGTTTCATTTTGTTGACGGACCCAGAACCTCAACTCTACTTGATACGGCTCATTACTATCAAAATGAAGTCGTCGAAGGCGTTCAAGTTCTCGAAACAAATGAAAATCAGATAGAGCAAAGTCACGACTATGTGGAAGATGGTCGATGACAGTTGACCCAAGGCCCAAGGTGTCGGATTGATGCAGATATGGGGTAAACTCTTCAAATTCGAAACTCGCTGACAACGCCCTGTTTCTCACGCACCGTCATCGTTACGCTACACACCGCCATATTCCACGCAATTCGGAGCTCTCTAGCGGCAGAAGACTGCAAATACGTGGACATGAAGAATAGGGATGCAGAATTTTAACGACGTTTGTTTTATTTAAAGAGTTGTCACACAAAAAATTCGGACGCCTTACTCTTCAGTATGCCATTGTAGTGTATATCTGACCCGTACAAAGAAGTAACGCCAGGGTTGCTCGATTTTATACGTATCTAGTCTTTTAAACTGCTTCCTTCGCTGATAGATTGAAGTAGCGACCAATAGCTTCTTCCTTGCTGAATATCAGTGGCAGCTGTACCGTGCGGATGCTGAAAGACGCAAGATCTTTTCGAGGAAAGGCAATGACTGTGTCCTAGCGATAAGGAACTTCAATGATTTGATTCAGTTTCTTACGTGAAATTGAGGAAGTCGTTGCCGTTAGACAATAAACACAAAATAAATGTTGGCTGAGGTATGGTAACGTTTGGCGTGTGATCGCTGTCGAGCAATCTGCTTGAAGGTCTTTTATAGTTTATGAAACGCTTCCGCTCTTCTTAAATAAACAATTTTTTATATTCAGCGTGGCTTTTTCAGTGGCACTAACAGCAGCTGTCTTTTCTAATGCGTCACATATAAACAAATGTCAGATCGAACATATCCACCGATGAGCCAAAAAAATTAGGACTACCTGCTTAATTGTTTCTTCGTCTCTCTTTGGGACGAAATACATCACCGATTCTGCGTCTCAGGCATCCGACAGTTTGTACGTAGTTTTGTGGAGGTATGTGACATTAACTACCTTCGCACAGGTCATGTAATTCGCGCAAATAACGGGCCGCTGACTTGCGTCCGCGCTGATAGCGCCCAATAGTGACCCAGATTGGTTCCATGGGATGTACATCAGGCGAATTTGGTCGCTGAGACATCAACGTGAGTTCAATGAAATGCTCCTAAAATCACTGTAGCACGCTTCTGGCTCCGAGACACGGGCAATTACACTGCTGAAAGATAACATTCCTGTCGAGGAAGACAACAAGCATGAAGGGATGGAGATGGTTTGCAGCTGTTAGCGTGTCTTCGATTACAACCACAGGTCCCATGCAAGTGCAGGAGAATGTCTCCTGTAGCATAATACTGTTTCCACCAACCTAAGCCCGTGGCGCACAGCACGTTTCGAGCCATAGTTCATCTCGATGAAGGCGTTTATGGAGACGACCATCGACCTGTTGAGGCAAAAATGTGATTCACACGAAGAGCCAACATTTTTCCACTGATCGACGGTCGAATACCTGTGGTCCCGAGCGCGCTGCAATCTTAAGTGACGATGTCGTTGGGTCGACATGTGAACACGTAAGGATGGTCTGCTGCGGAGCTCCATATGCAACAATGTCTGGCGTAAGGCCGGATGGGTTGAGCGCTGGCGGAAGCTCGCAGTTCCCCGGTCGCTTGTGCGGTGCGCTTGGTGTGGGCCCGCTCGCCGTAAGGCGCGGAGTCTCGCCCCATGACGTATCGTTCCATTGTCGGGCGTGCCATAGGCAGGTCTCACATGGGGAACTAAAGCGTCATATATAGCTTCTCCCTCCCAAGTAGCTCTTTCCGACTTTCCTTGGTGCCAGACGTTAAGCTCGGCATTTCCTGGGTGCGCCCGGATGTTGCCTTGCGTCAGAAGGGAGGGCTGCCACCCAACCCGATGTGAAAGTGAAGGGTGAGTGCCAAAGAGGGAGCTGTGTCCAGAGAACGAAGATCTGTCCCTTGGGGGAGGGTTTAGCGATCTGCTAGGCCGGGGGGTGGTGCTCACCGTGTGAGTGACTCCAACGAGCTGGGCGGCTGCTGTTTCCCTCCCACATTACGCAGAGCACAGAACACCAGGTGGTCTGCATGCCGGCGACCTCGTTTGTCGGCGTGGGATCTCGGCACGAGTCGGCAAGCACGCTTCGCAGCGCCCGTGGTTAACCGGGGCGTCTTCTGCCAAACCCAGGGGGTGGTGACATCGCCTGGCACAGGTTAGCTGGGTCCAGAGCGCTGAACGACTGGGTGGCCAGCCCACCACCTGAGTAGGAGTGGGTCCTGAGCCGAGAGGCGGAAGCTCGGGCTAGTAGGCGGCGAAGGACGAGGGGTGCATCCGCCTCACCGGAGTGCGGGGTGTACTTGTCGAGGAGCGCTGGGTTAAATCGTCGGTGACAAGGATGTTGAGGAGTCCAGTATTTTGGCGACAGCGTGCTGAACCAGGCAGCTCATGAGTACCCTTGACCTAGGGGCAAGATAGGTGGGCGGCATGCAGTAGTCCACCACCCCCACACCCCTACCCCCCACCACCATGCCAGAGGAGCCGGTCCGAGGCAAGACTCGGGTTCCTGCCTTTCTTCACTTGTCAAACTACATGATGGCTGATGCGGCAACGAGTGATGCGAGTTCACATTTATGGGGATCTATGGTGTCTGATCCCTCCTCATAGGACAACCTGAGACTGACGAAGGACGAGAATGTTACGAGTAGGCACGCCAGAGTAACACTACTCTTGGAACATAATGTTAAAAACGGAAAGATAAGTCAAGCTGCTCTAATGACTATTAAAAATGAGTTGGCGGCATGGGCCATAGCCAATGCGACTCGAAGGCCGTGTTGAAGAAATTGAGAAGGAAAACGAGAGGCTGCACTAGCAGCCGTTAAAGACGTGGGTGGTTGTGGCTGCGCAAGCCCCACCCGAGCCACAAACTACGAAAAATACGATAGCAAAGGTAACCAAACGGCCAGACACGGCAGTTTTTCTCAGACTCTTGCCTGGCCAAGACATCTAAAAGGTCCAGGGGATTTTGACGACAGTAGTGAACCCAACAAAAGACAAGATTAGAATTAATAAAGTAAAATCAGGCAAAAATGTTGTAATTGTAGAAGTGGTGATGGAGGAGGACAAGGAAAATATGTTAAATAACCGAAAGTTGTGTAAGGCATTAAAATGTGAACCACCTGAAAAATGAAATCCTCTTCTCATACTATATGATGATGTACCTACTATAATGAAGGGGAACTTTGTGAAATGACAAAAAGACAAAACTTTGAGGGCATGGAGGGTGAGGAACTCAAAAAGAGTTCTAACAAGGGAACCTACCCATCGCCCCCCCCCCCCCCCTCAGATTTAGATAGGAGTTGGCACACTGGATAGGCCTTGAAAAACTGAACACAGATCAATCGAGAAAACAGGAAGAAGTTGTATGGAACTATGAAAAAATAAGCAAAATATACAAACTGAGTAGTCCATGCCTAAGATAGGCAACATCAAGGCTAACGTGAGCTCAGAAGCGCCACGGTCCCGTGGTTAGCGTGAGCAGGTGCGGAACGAGAGGTCCTTGGTTCAAGTCTTCCCTCCAGTGAAAAGTTTAATTTCTTTATTTTCGCAAAGTTATGATCTGTCCGTTCGTTCATTGACGTCTCCGTTCACTGTAATAAGTTTAGTGTCTGTGTTTCGCGACCGCACCGGTAAACCGTGCGATTAGTAGACGAAAGGACGTACCTCTCCAATGGGAACCGAAAACATTTGACCGCAAGGTCATAGGTCAACCGATTCCTCCACAGGAAAACGCGTCTGATATATTCTATACGACACTGGTGACGCCATGTGCGTCACATGAAAGGAATATATTGTCGACCCACCTAACTTGTACACTTGGCGAATGGGTAAAAAGATTCTTCTACCTTACCCGATTTCGGTTTTCTTGAGGATGTGATAATCACTCCCAAAAACGTGATGAAAACATAAGAGTTTGTCACATAAACTGAAAATAAAAAATTAAACTTTTCGCTGGAAGGAAGACTTGAACCAAGAATCTCTCGTTCCGCACCTGCTCACGGTAACCACGTGACCACGGCGCTCCGGAGCTCACATCAGCCTTGATATTGCCTATCTTGCACATGGACTACTCTATTTGTATATTTTGCTTATTTTTTCGTATTTCCACACAACTTCTTCCTGTTTTCTCGATTGATCTGTGTTCAGTTTTTCAAGGCCTATCCACTGTGCCAACTTATAACTAAATCTGAGGGGGATGAGATGGGGAGGTTCCCTTGTAAGTTGAGATTCAAAACAGGACCTCGGGAGCGTGATGTCGTCCATCACTTTGCTGAGGTCACGAGAGCAACGCGGAGAAAACTTAAAATGGGTAAGTAGTATACAGGGTGATTCACGAAGATGCGCAAATATTTTAATATTATGTTCTGCAAGAAAAAATAAACAAAGTTCATATAAATATAGGTCAGCAAATATTTAGTTAGGGAGTTACGGCTAATAAAAGATCTTGCCTGGAATTTAGCAACTTCGCTAGCATGAAGCCATCGCGAAACTGTACTTTGTTGTTATTAGTCTGGTGAATGTAATAAAACATGACCCAGACGTGTATCTGCAGCAGTTTTTGAGAACCGTCTCTCTGAAAGACCTTACCCGTTATATGCTAATTGTAGTTGCTCCTGTCTGAAACGCGACATGTGATAATTCCGTCTTGAACTTTTGTGGTGCCGTCTTCCTTAGTTGTGTATATATTACGATATAGTGGCAATTATTACTTTGAGACCGTCTTAAATGTAAGGTAAACAGTATAAACAAAGATGTGTGTATATTCAGGACCACTGAAGATGCCTTGCATAAAAATGAGGCGAAAAGAGTGTGACACATAAAATTGTGTTTTGTTTGGTTGTGACTAGACGGTCCCTATGTAGTATTTATCAACACACCATGATAATTATTTTGATCCTTTAATTTGCTGTTTCTGGGACTTCTGTCAGCATTTGATATTGCGTAGCACTATGCGATTTGCGACGTGGCGGTGTCACCCACTCATTAAGAGGCGAAAAACACTTTTCTCTCTTTCAGAACACCGACGGTAATTAAATTTTATCTAACTCTTTATAATAATAATAAGGTTAATAATAATGATAATAATAATAATAATAATAATAATAATAATAATAATAATAATAATAATAATAATAATACTTATGCCATACCAATATTGACCTACTCATTTGGAGTAGTGAAATGGAGTAACACAGACCTAGAAGCACTCAATACACTTACACGATCACAATGCCATAAATATAGAATACATCACATACATTCAGCAACAGAAAGATTCACATTAAGCAGAAAGGAAGGAGGAAGAGGATTTATCGATATAAAAAACCTACATTATGGACAGGTAGACAATTTAAGAAAATTCTTTATAGAACGAGCAGAAACTAGCAAAATACACAAAGCAATTACTCATATAAATACATCGGCTACACCACTACAATTTCATAACCACCTCTACAACCCGTTAGACCACATAACATCAACAGATACGAAGAAAGTAAATTGGAAAAAGAAAACACTTCATGGCAAGCACCCGTATCATCTAACACAGCCACACATCGATCAAGACGCATCCAACACATGGCTAAGAAAAGGCAATATATACAGTGAGACGGAAGGATTCATGATTGCAATACAGGATCAAACAATAAACACCAGGTATTACAGCAAGCATATTATTAAAGATCCCAATACCACAACAGATAAATGCAGACTTTGCAAACAACAAATAGAAACAGTAGATCACATCACAAGCGGATGTACAATACTAGCAAATACAGAATACCCCAGAAGACATGACAATGTCGCAAAAATAATACATCAACAGCTTGCCTTACAACATAAACTTTTAAAACAACAAGTTCCTACATACAAGTATGCACCACAAAATGTACTGGAGAATGATGAATACAAATTATACTGGAACAGAACCATTATAACAGATAAAACAACGCCACATAACAAACCTGACATCATACTCACCAATAAAAAGAAGAAATTAACACAACTAATCGAAATATCCATACCCAATACGACAAATATACAAAAGAAAACAGGAGAAAAAATTGAAAAATACATCCAACTGGCTGAGGAAGTCAAAGACATGTGGCATCAGGATAAAGTTGACATCATACCAATTATACTATCAACTACAGGAGTCATACCACACAATATCCACCAGTACATCAATGCAATACAGCTACATCCAAACTTATATATACAACTACAGAAATCCGTAATTATTGATACATGTTCAATTACCCGAAAGTTCCTAAATGCAATATAACACAGACCGTACAGTTAATAGGAAGTGACGCTTGATCAAGGTCCGCGTCACTTTCCATTCTCAACCAGACTTGACGTCTGAGAAAGTAAAGAAATAATAATAATAATAATAATAATAATAAATCCCATGGAGGCCCGGGAAAAGAATAGGCCTCCGGTATGTTCTGCCAGTCGTAAAAGGTGACGAAAAGAACAAACCACTAATAGGGCTAACCCCCCTTTTAGTGTGATGAGTTGGTTCAAGACAGAACTAAAGAAGCCTCGGACAAGCGCCTGAACCCTATGCCCGCCCACAATGGTAACGACACTGCTAGCCAACTGAAAACTGATTTAAATCCAAATATAGGTGTTTTGCAGGATATGCTTCCTGCAACCACCCTAGAAGGAAAACAAAGACAGAGGATGAGATGGTCAGATGAAGTTAATCGACACCTCATGTTCTGTTATTACCAAGCAACAAACCTAGGAACAAACACAACTGGATACAAATCACAAGTATACACAACATTTATTACCAGATACCCAGAATTAAAATTTTTAACAGAACAACGACTAGCTGATCAGATCCGTGTAATAATCAAAAATAACAGGATACCCCAGTCAGAATTAGAAAACATCAAACAAGTACAACAAATACTGGAACAAAATAATGTGCAATCAGAAGAAGAAGAAAATACAGTAATGGATTCAAACATCCCGGAGCAAACAAACAAAGAACAACACGCATCGATTAAACAATCAGAGGAAAACGAAATCTTAAGACAGCCCCAGAACAAGCACAAATAGAACTCGAAGTAACACACATGTTAGATATAGAAGAAAAATTTCAGCTGACATATATAGAATACAAAGACACAAATACAGACATTAGACCGTTCTTGCATAGACCGCCAAATAACCCACAAGTCGAAACAACAATAAAAACTATCAACACAATCATACACAACAAAATAAATGAAAACAAAACTATCGAAGAGTTACAACTACTGGTTTATATAGGAGCACTCACTACAATAAATATACACACTAGGCAGAGATCAGAACCAACCAACACACAGAAGAAACCCACAAAACCGGCATGGCAACACAGGCTACAGATCAGAATAGAAAAACTGAGAACAGACATCGGACAGCTAACACAATTTATAAGAAATGAAATGTCAAAAAAAACGAAAAAGGTTAGGTAAAATCTCAACAAGAAGCGATAGAGCAATTAGATGAAAAGAAGCAGAAATTACAAGCATTGGCCAAACGACTTAGAAGATACAAAAAAAAGGAAAAATAGAAGGAAACAAAACCAAACATTCAACACAAACCAAAAGAAATTTTACCAGACAATAGATAACACACACATTAAAATAAACAATCCACCAAACATAACAGACATGAAACACTTCTGGAGCAACATATGGTCAAACCCGGTACAACATAACAGGCATGCACGGTGGATACAAGCAGAAACAGGCACATACAAGTTGATACCACAAATGCCTCAAGTAAAAATTTAGCAACATGAAGTCACCCAAGCAATTAATTCTACTCACAATTGGGAAGCCCCTGGAAAAGATAAAATAGCAAATTTCTGGCTAAAGTAGTTCACCTCAACACATTCACATCTAACTAAATTACTTAAGTTACATTGCAGACCCATACACATTCCCTGATACACTTACACATGGAATACCTTATCTGAAAGCTAAAGATCAAGCAGACACAGCAAACCCAGCTAAATATCGCCCCATAACATGCCTACCAACAATATACAAAATATTAACTTCAGTCATTACACAGAAATTAATGACACATACAACACAGAACAAAATTATAAATGAATAACAAACAGGCTGTTGCAAAGGAGCACGAGGATGTAAAGAGCAACTGATAATAGATGCAGAGGTGACATATCAAGCTAAAACTAAACAAAGGTCACTACACTACGCATACATTGATTACCAAAAAGCTTTTGATAGTGTACCCCATGCATGGTTACTACAAATACTGGAAATATACAAAGTAGATCCTAAATTGATACAGTTCCTAAACATAGTAATGAAAAATTGGAAAACACTTAATATCCAAACAAATTCAAATAATATCACATCACAGCCAATACAGATTAAGCGTGGAATATACCAAGGAGAATCATTAAGTCCATTCTGGTTCTGCCTTGCTCTGAACCCATTATCCAACATGCTAAATAATACAAATTATGGATACAATATTACTGGAATATACCCACACATTTGCTATACATGGATGATCTGAAACAACTGGCAGCAACAAATCAACAACTCAACCAATTACTAAAGATAACAGAAGTATTCAGCAATGATATAAATATGGCTTTTGGAACAGACAAATGTAAGAAAAATAGCATAGGCAAGGGAAAACACACTAAACAAGAAGATTACATATTGGATAACCACAGCGACTGCATAGAAGCGATGGAAAAAACAGATGCCTATAAATATCTAGGATACAGACAAAAATAGGAATAGATAATACAAATATTAAAGAAGAACTAAAAGAAAATATAGACAAAGACTAACAAAAATACTGAAAACAGAATTGACAGCAAGAAACAAGACAAAAACTATAAATACTTATGCTATACCAATATTGACCTACTCATTTGGAGTAGTGAAATGGAGTAACACAGACCTAGAAGCACTCAATACATTTACACGATCACAATGCCACAAATATAGAATACATCACATACATTCAGCAACAGAAAGATTCACATTAAGCAGAAAGGAAAGAGGAAGAGGATTTATCGATATAAAAAACCTACATTATGGACAGGTAGACAATTTAAGAAAATTCTTTCTAGAACGAGCAGAAACTAGCAAAATACACTAAGCAATCACTCATATAAATACATCGGCTACACCACTTCAATTTCATAACCACTTCTACAACCCTTTAGATCACATAACATCAACAGATACGAAGAAAGTAAATTGGAAAAAGAAAACACTACATGGCAAGCACCCGTATCATCTAACACAGCCACACATCGATCAAGACGCATCCAGCACATGGCTAACAAAAGGCAATATATACAGTGAGACAGAAGGATTCATGATTGCAATACAGGATCAAACAATAAACACCAGATATTATTATTAAAGACCCCAATACCACAACAGATAAATGCAGACTGTGCAAACAACAAATAGAAACAGTAGATCACATCACAAGTGGATGTACAATACTAGCAAATACAGAATACCCCAGAATACATGACAATGTAGCAAAAATAATACATCAACAGCTTGCCTTACAACATAAACTTATAAAACAACACGTTCCCACATACAAGTATGCACCACAAAATGTACTGGAGAATGATGAATACAAATTATACTGGAACAGAATCATTATATCAGATAAAACAACACCACATAACAAACCTGACGCCATACTCACCAATAAGAAGAAATTAACACAACTAATCGAAATATCCATACCCAATACAACAAATATACAAAAGAAAACAGGAGAAAAAATTGAAAAATACATCCAACTAGCTGAGGAAGTCAAGGACATGTGGCATCAGGATAAAGTTGACATTATACCAATTATACTATCAACTACAGGAGTCATACCTCACAATATCCACCAGTACATCAATGCAATACAGCTACATCCAAACTTATATATACAACTACAGAAATCCGTAATTATAGATACATGTTCAATTACCCGAAAGTTCCTAAATGCAATATAACATATACCGTATAGTTAAAAGGAAGTCACGCTTGATCAAGGTCCGCGTGACTTTCCATTTTTGACCAGACATAACGTCTTAGAAAAGAAAGAAATAATAATAATAATAATAATCCACAGTCAAAATTTCAACTTGATTACTTAATTGACTTCTGAGATATAAAAAAATTATTTAACACTCGAAATCTTCCGTCTTCAATAAAGAACAGACTTCTGATACAAGAAAATGACATCGCATGCTTACATAGAAGTAATCTAGCTAAACACATTGCCCGATAGTCAAATCACAGTTTTAATGAGAAACATCAGGGTTATGCTATTTCAAATATTTCGGAACTGATTATTTTCGTTTGAAGTTGCCTTTCGTTACTAACATAATTTTCATTCGACGAAAATGTGCGAGAGGTGGAATCAGTATGTGTACATTCAAACAGAAACCTTAAAAATGTGTAGGTAATCAAGTATGTACAGGTGATTAAACAATGTTGTGCAGTCTTGTAGCGGATGACGTACGCTATATGGAAAACATGGTATAACAGATGGCTTTCGTATAAAAGAATGTGTATCATTACCAGAGTTCTTCAGACACACAAAGATTTTTTCAAGTTTGTCTGACATTCTTAGAAGTCATACTTTGACAATACCGAAAATTATTAAATTTTTTATAGCTGGTCGAACGGTGATTACACAAAAACAAACGCTCATCGGCGGTAGTTTGTCTCAGAAGAGTGCGTAGTGGGTGAGAAGGAGAGTGGCTACGTGGTTTTAGTCCGGCTGACTAGGCGTCTCGTTATCGTAGAGGGGTGATGTATGTCCCATTATTCTGACAATATTCAAGTGTTCTATCATATGAAGGTCTTACTTCAGTAGTGGTACAAGTCCATTACCTGCACTTTTCTGATTACAGTGCTTCTGACATTAATGATCCAAACCAACATAAAGAAAGGTTCATCTCTAGCAAGAGGCCATATGCTTGAATATTTCTGGTATCTCAACTGCAGATTTTTCAGCGCTCATTTAACTTTAGGACTCAGTATCTTAAAATGAACAAAATTGGACTTTTACCACTATCGAAATAATCCCTTCATATAAGTTTGTGAGAAACAATGTAACGGGGAAATAACCATCGACTCCTATGATTTTCGGAGAGTTTTTGTTAAATAAACCGAACATGGCTGTTCTTCCAGCAAGTTTTAACACAGCGTGGTATATACGTTTTGCGCGCGCGCGCGCGCACACACACACACACACACACACACACACACACACACACACACACACACACACACACCTGTAAATTACATACTGGTTTATGTAGTATGGTCCTGATGGTACTTCCTATTCGTAGCAGCATTGTGTGTTTGAGGCGTGACGTTTCTATTGGGAATTTCTCGATGGGAGTATGCTACGAACTTACCCAGGCAAAATACACAGAGCGAGGTGGCGCAGTGGCTAGCACACTGAACTCGCATTCGGGAGGACGACGGTTCAATCCCGCGTCCGGCCGTCCTGATTTAGGTTTTCCGTGATTTCCCTAAATCGCTCCAGGCAAATGCCGGGATGGTTCCTTTCAAAGGGCACGGCCGACTTCCTTCCCGTTCTTCCCTAATCCGATGAGACCGATGGTCTCGCTGTCTGGTCTCCTCCCCCAACCAACCAGGCAAAATACAAAGTTGTCTCACTGACACTCCTCGAAGGTATTATTCTCTTGCCAAATAGTAGTACTGCACGATGTGTAGTTCAGAGAAATTGTCTGCTAACTTAAACACACACGATACTTTGAATTCCTTGCGTAATTTGTACATCAGAAATACGAACTTTATAAAAACATATCGTACCTGCATATCTATGCAATGAACGTTACTTTCCTGTTCGTTATTTTCAAATTACAAACCAAAAGCAGTCATAGACTGTGTGGCTGGTCCCGGCGGAGGTTCGAGTCCTCCCTCGGGTATGGATGTGTGTGTGTGTTTGTCTTAAGGACAATTTAGGTTAAGTAGTGTGTAAGCTTAGGGACTGATGACCTTAGCAGTTAAGTCGCATAAGGTTTCACACGCATTTGAACTTTTTTTTTTGAACAAACCAAAAATTAGAGAAAAACAAGAATTACTTTTATCTTCAAATCGAACCCACATCACAAGTTTTTAATTAATATATACTGCATCAGACAGAACTATATTATTGGTTCAAATGGCTCAGAGCACTATGGGACTTAATATCTGAGGTCATCAGTCCCCTAGAACTTCGAACTACTTAAACCTAACTAACCTAAGGACATCACACACATCCATGCCTGAGGCAGGATTCGAACGTGCGACAATAGCAGTCGCGCGGTTCCGGACTGAAGCGCCTAGAACCGCTCGGTCACCACGGCCGGCATGGAAATTATTAATTATGCAATATCATCAGTAATACTGTCAGGTACTTACCACCAAACAGCTAAATGAATACACGAATGTCTTTGGTCTTAATGATGGTGATCTTGTTAAAGAGGATAGAGAAAAATGATTATTGCTCTTGTCACTGAAATGAACAGAACTACGTTGAACAGTTTTACATGTCCAAGTTAATCTCGACTAATTAATCCATGAAATGAACGACAAGTAATTTTAATTAAGTAGCCATATTTCTGAATACCGGCGCAACAGTTGTTACACTTTCCGTTTAACTAGTTGATGGCAGTAAGGCCGTTGCCGGTCACAGCAGACGCGAACGCCGTGATGCTTTCATTCATAACTAAGCTTGAAGCAGTCGACGTGTTAAACCTATTTTCTTCTTGCTAAATTGTAATTACTGCAAGTATCGTCTACTGATTATGGTTAAAGAATACTTTTCCTTTTGATGTAAGCTTAGTTCCACAATTTATACTCCTCCTCGTGTAGCAAGTGCAGTAGAAGTGATTATCTCTTAATTGTGTATCCTTGTACACACCTTTTATAGCGAAGTTGCTTATTACTGAACGATGTTCGTAAATCGATTGGCATTACAAAAATAATTTTCGTAATTTTAAAAAGTAATTCATTAATCTTGTATCTTGGATAGCAAAGAAAACACAATGTGTGGATTTTAAGTAGTTTATTGACGTACAATACAGTTTTCATATTCGCAAAGGTCTGTTGGCAGAAGTAGTGGAGCAGCCGCGAGACACCAGGGACACTCCCTGAGCACCAGGTGGTGGCAACCGCCTCGCTTTCTTCTGCGTCTTCATCTTCTGCGCGCTCGCAGGAGCTGCATACGGCTGCGGTCGACCTGCAACATGGGAGTTATGCCATTATTACTCGTTCTGGAAAACTGATGCAGGCAACTTAAAAAGCTCGATGAACATGCTACAACACATTACACAGTTGAATTATTAATATTTGCAGGGAACAGCGCAATACACCTGAAGGAAATCATCCTTGCCTTACAAGACAAATATAGAGCAGCACTGACACAGGGTACACCACAAACAGAGCGTACGATTTTGTGCGCGCTCAAGTAAATTTTAACTGTAACAATTACTAAATGGGAAAGGGCTGATAACATTCAGACATATGAAAGGTATGTACGATAGACACCACCTCGTCGTCCATAGTTTGATAACAGTTTGACCCATTGTGATAAATTATTTAATGTGTAACCTTCATGACTTATTTTAACCACATCATTGTGTCCCATTGTCGTCAGTGCATACCCTTACTGTGGCCTGCAGTGAGAAGTCTGCGTATATTTACGATTCAATTGCAGTAATGTTTAATAAGGAGAACACTCACTCAACAGTCCTTTGCTGGACATATTACAACCTCGTTGTCTTTAATTACATGGACAGACGATTTTTCCAAACTTTGGGTGAGACTAAAG
The DNA here is from genome assembly GCF_023898315.1 of Schistocerca nitens. Classification (NCBI taxonomy): domain Eukaryota; kingdom Metazoa; phylum Arthropoda; class Insecta; order Orthoptera; family Acrididae; genus Schistocerca; species Schistocerca nitens. The sequence continues at coordinate 715,879,447 of NC_064616.1, forward strand.
ATTAAAACCAAGAATCCAGCGAAAATTGATTATGTCGAGTCTAATAGAACTGATAACGGCAATCACATGAATTAACATACTAAAAAGGGCGTTATTCTTTGAAAGTTGAGTTCTTTATGATTGATTCAGACTAATTTCTTCCCCGGAGTTCATGTTCGTTGTCCTTCACACCCGTCTGAAAGTCCTTACTCCGGTCAAGTATGCAAAAAACAAAAGCGAAAAGGATAACTAGGACGAATCATATATAATCTGAAACAGGTATGAGGTAAGGAGAACGTGATATCATGGTACTACGTGAATCTTTGGTTTATTAAATCTGACCAGCTCTTTATATGGCACGCACATGAAAATCATATTACGTTGAGGCATTCATATACGAGTTAGTAGAAAATGTTTCTTTTTAGTTAACATCATCTTGCACAATTTCAATGTTCATTCATCACAAATAGTTTATTTTGTAACACCATGTCCTTTCACTACATACCCCAAGGCTGTCTCCTCTATGCACCAGCAGACAATAATAAGATCAATGAGATTACTTCAACATTCAGATAGTTTCTGTGGCAACGAAACACGTAAATGGCCCCCTCAAACACACATTCCGAGAAGGAAACGCAGATCACACATATATTATCATAAACTAAGCTAGACTCATTTTTCAGGATATATGGGACAATAGGGCCGGTTAGAAGAGGATGCTTAATTTACGAACACAATCAAGTAAAACAGAACTTCTCTATCTGCAGTTTGCCATCATAGATATGGTCAAAAAGTAAACGGAACTGCCAGGGACACACATCAACCTCATGTAACAGGCACAACAAATTAAAAAAAATCATAAATGAAAAGGAATTTTCCCCACAGAAGCAGGTATTGTAGAATCAGAATTTTGTGTTCGGTATTGTGACCTCTCAATACCTGGGGGCCGGCAGCCAACTTATCACGCCCTTTCTACAGCTAGTCTATAGTGGGGGGGGGGGGGGAGGAAGAGGGATCGATTAGTGCACATACGCCTCTGAAAGAGGACTGTGAGTGAATGGATGGATGGATATGAAAACTATTGTGTCAAATATAAGTCAATAACGTCCAGTGTTAGTCGAGTTGTGGTTACCGTTTCGAAATTAACTCTGTAAATGGGAATCAAAGAAAAAGGCAAGGATCAGTCACTGGCAGTGAAGAGGGCAATGCCAGTACATCACGAGGTTGTAATTGACAATTTAGCTTTTTAATGGTAACTTGCCCCTCCCCTCCCGCCCCCCCCCCCTCCCCAAGTGAAATCGGAGCTGTCATTGACACAGTCTCATCTAGGGGCACTTGCCGCTTGGGACTAGGTATATGACCTCTCTAAAAGCGATCCTCTTGTAGTATACACAAAGGTTCTAGTATTTTGCAGTTTACCTCATGACTGTGACTAACTGATTTATTTCAGGCGTGGTAAACAGGGAAAGGATATTCTATTACAGACAAAAACTACTCTTAAAATACATGATAATAACTCAGGTGTTCATATGCAGACTAACAATGAATGTACTCAAATAAGCAAAACGAAATGCTACACTAACAGTTCGGTGAAGATTACGTGCTGGCTGTTCTGAGAACAAATCTCATCTTCGAAAGTACATTGAAGCACACAAAATGGAAATAAAGGAAGAGGATTGCGTATCATTTCCCTGTGTACCGTGGCTGAAGTAAAAGAATTAGTCACAATCGCGAGGTGAACTATACTTACAGAGACCCAGACAACAAGTGTATCAAGATGCGCCTGTGTGAACTGTGGCCCGACATGATGTGGCGTGTGCCAGTTATATTTAGAAGCCAAAATTGCCGACCATGCTCCCGTGACATGCCGGCCTTGACATCGTCCCTGCCTATGATCGATCCTCTTTGCTATCTGCGAGGTTAAGTTGATAACGTTACATACTGCTCGACTAACTCTTGACATATTGGAGCAACAATTGAAGCAAACCCGTTCTTGGATCCATTTAGTCTCAGTTGACTGTAGGGCAGTTAGAAATTCAACGGGCTTGGCTTAAGTGAATAAATGAACAGGTCAGCTCATCGCTTTTCCAGAGGCTATTTTTTAAGACTCAATGCTTTGTAAAGTGATATTAATACAGTAAAACCGCTATGACTGAAGTGTGTCTAGCATTCATGAAACTGGTCGGGCTGAGCCACTTCATAGCAACAGTACAACGCATTTCATCCACTGGAAATGACTACAGTTAAGCTGTAAACCCTACCAAAGTAAGAGTTAAATTTATTGCCGAGTAGCATATGGAGCGACTCACCTGCCGGGACGAAGTGGAGCGGCTGTCTGATATTGCGCGCCTTCAGCGCGGTCCGCAGATCCCTGGCGGCAGGCGCGGCAGCGATTTGGACGGCCCAAACGCGCGCCTCTGCCCGCCGCCGGCGCAACGCCTCTTGCTGGCGCAGCCTCCGCTGCAGAACCGCGTCCGCCCTGCACAGCCGGCTCCAGCGACGACTCACGCGGCTCGCCGCCCACAGCGCCTCTCCGTCCAGCTGCCTGCAACACAAAATACATTCCTTTAGCGTACCATCGCACTGCAAGTGTGACAACATCGATGCATACAGAGAAAGATCGAAGAAGCAGATACAGTGCAATAAACCTCACTGACAGTAGTGACACTAACGGGCCCTACACACGCACCAATCGACCGACCGGCAGGCAGGCAGGCAGGCAGGCAGGCAGGCAGGCAGGCAGACAAACCGACACATTTCAAGTGTGTAGGCGTTTTGATTGACCGACGAACATGCCTCGTCGGGATGTTGGGCTGGTAGGACCACACGACAACAGACACCAACACCATTCCAACCAACAAACTGTGCAATCTCCCGAAAAAAGTTCGTCTTTTGTCACCGCACGTGGGATTAAGTGCAGTTATAATACAGTCTAGAGAAGAGAGAAAAAAATTCGATTTGTACACGACTGATAGCGCATGAAAACTACCTTATACTGCATGAAGATGAATATCTGAAAGTAACATGCAAAATATTTATCTGCCCAAAACTTTTCCAACAAAATGCAATTATGTTAACACCAAATTGTAGGATGAACTTTCCTCCGAAATCAAATGACGCTCACCGCCGTATAACAACTCTCATTATACTCATTGCAAATCTCTTTCAGTTGGTGTGCCACAAATTGCCGACAGTTAAATGCTAACTCAGTAAACCACAAATTAGCCATGCAATGAGCCGTAAATTATGGATTTAATTTGTTTTGCAATGGTTCAATAACAAATAACACAAATATAACTACTCTTCTGATGTACGTTCTAGTTTGGTGAAGGAAAACATCCTATATAACGACTACTGTAAAACCATTTTTCAAATTTAACACGGAAAACATTCTTGAGCTGCAATTGCTCTATGAGCAAGATCACTGAAAATGCGAAAATTCCTGTTCAATGCCGTGGATTGCAGTTGACGTAGCACAGAAAGCTTGGGATGGAGAAGTCCACACTTACGAGGATACCACAGAATTTCAAGGCTACCATTACAGTGTTCCAGCAACGCCAACATTACACAAAATACTGGAAAAAATCTTACATGAAGAATGACTTTTCTAATCATAGGCACACAACTGACGTTCAGCTTTGCGAAAGCCTCACAATGTTTAGAGCACATTTACCTTAGACTAAATCTTTTCTTGCAGCACTTCATCTTTTAACTGCAGTATGACTGATGAGTGGAAACAAGTTTCTGATAGTGATGCAGCCACGTCACAGTAGAATGTTATTCAGGTTCATGAAACAAGGACGATACGTCGACAAACTTTTAATTTGAACAGTATGCCACAAGATACGTAACGTTTACAGTCACTTCTTTTCAGCCAGTACCGAACAGAGGCTAAAAGCTACACAGGTTTAAATAGTAATAAACCAAAATCGGTATAAAATGTGTCGCGCTAACGAAAGTAATATTAATCAAAACAATTAAAAATTGAAGTCGGTCTTTACCTAAATAAAATCACGTGGCAATTTCTTTGTGCATGTTGCAATGATAAGACAACCTGAATCACGTGTTTTCACGAAACACATGACTAATTCAATATGTTTAGTCATAAGTGTGATAGTTTCGGTGGAGCGTGATAGCAAAAGCAACCGTTTATCTTGAGAAATGGTGGTATAACAATATCAGGTAAACGCGGCTGCTATCAGAATTGCAAAACCAAACGATGGGAGCGTGATATTTATGTTTCTTTGGTAGAGGACATTACTAGTACTATTACACCACCCCCTCAAATGTCACAATGCACCTCTTTCTACAAACTAGCTATTAAACTCCGATAAGCAGCCCATGCAGCAGAATGTAATACACCCTTGACGTATACTTACTTCCATATTGTCCAGTCATAGGGACAGCAACACATTTCTCAACATTTTAGTGAAAGTCCCTCACAATCTTTCCAGCAACATTAGCACAATAAACCAAAAACCAACTGCAGGCTACAGAATATGAGATTTAACCTTTCAACAGCACGACTCACCAACTTTTCATCCATTCCCTGAAGTGAGGCACCCTACTGCTCTGGAAGAAAAAAGGAAACCGCTCAATGATGAAACACCTATATCCAGTTTATGCTATGCAAACCATATATTTTGCCTTAAAAACTGTAGAACATTATCAAAAGTCGATTACTATCTTAAAACGATGTTCGCAGTACCAAGAAACTCGCTCACTTATATACTGTCGAAAGCATACCTGACCGAAATGCATGGAACAAAATTCACGATATCCACGAATCACAAATCATTACCTTCGACTAGTATTACAACTTAAAAATGCATATGAAAGTGCATTGACAGTTTAGACACACAAGTATCATATTTAAGATTAAAATACGAACGCCACATACTATTACATATAAGAAAACAAAACTTAATTACCAGCCTAAGTCAAACGATTAAAAATCTGCGCCACCTGCACCTCTCAATCTTCCCCCCCCCCCCCCCCCCCCCCCCACTAACACCTGCAGAACACCAACAACGCCCAAAATTAACCCCCTCTCATTCCAACACACCCAACCACCTTACAATCTTTAGCTTGTAAGTCCCCCAATAATCTGTAACAAACTCTCGAACTGACAGTAATTACCGGGCAAGCACCACGTCCCATCACGGATTTGTAGGCGCCGACCAACCCCCCCCCCCCCCCCCCCCCCCCCCAAGGCAATATCAATAAGTGCTACTGTTTCATAGTTGTATTTTTTGCTAAGATCCATCAATAAACACCGAAACACTTAAATCTCTATAAGATGTCAATGAGAAATAACACTAGACCTATCCTCAATAAGTTCAACTTCATCTTCCCAAAAGCCAACTCAGTTTCCACAATAACCTTTCAGCCGCACACCATTTCCTTTACTGTCACCTGCACAAAATAATTAACGAACCTTGAACAAACCTCTCTGGCAAAAGCAACACTGAGGAAAACATCTCGAATGACCGAGAACCAATGATCTCTCGGAAATACGGAAACGTCCGATCCCGCCCGTCTTCTTGAACCATGACGTCACAAATATGGCGGAAACGACCATAAACCACGATTCCAATATGGAGCATATAAAGTCGGTACGTACACATTATAAGGACGAAAATACATCGAAAAAACAAACACACACACTTTCCACAAAAAGCCTAATGACACTAACGGGACAAGCGCGGGAAATGGGGTGTTTTTGGGTGGGGGCAAACTAAATATAATCAAATTTAGACACCCACACCCATACAAAACCACGAAAAAAACCGACATCACAAAACTCCCCAAATACCACTAAACACAATATCATCTGGAATCGGACACTTCCCTTGACCTATATAACTCAACAGCAGCTCCCGATCCCATAAATTAGGATCAAACATTTCCCTTGGTCTATATAGCTCAAAAACATCTCCCGATACCAATATCAACATACACGGCCACATATTGGGAACGAACACGTCCCTTGACCTGCGCACAGTTAATTTTATCCGTCATATCCATTCCTGAACAAAAACATCAACCGATTAATTTTACTAAAATTACCACACGATGTACAGCAAACAACACTAAATTAACCTTCACACAAAATCGTTAACTCACTGAAAGGAATTCAACTACAAACACAGCCGACACTCTAACAATTCTGGATAATGAGCAAAAGCAAACTTAGTCAATTACACCACACAAACGAAAACCCTGAACATACCACCAGAGAGAGCAACAAACCACAACACGACGACATCTACAAACACGCCACACTCACAAACAAAACTCCGCGCCGGCATGACGTCACACACGACAACATCCTTACGTCACGGGTCAAAGCCTACGCGTGGGATCGGACGCTTCTGTCGACCCGATCTCTCCAAATCTCCATACAGTTTTTTAGTCATATCCATAAACGAAAAAAGACGAATTACACGATCATTCATTAACATCACACCGAGCTAACTATTAGAACTCCAAAAACCAATCTGTAGATATAAATTACCAACAGTGCAATAACTCAAAACCAGTATACACACAACTCCAGTAACAATTGTACCAGACGGACACCCTCACGTCAATGATACAATAACATTACTTAAAAACACTTTCGAAACATTAAGCACCACAGTCTTAGAAACTACATATGGATGAAGAAGCACACAAAACTGCTGTTAACTTAATAATTACTGCGAAAGAGACATTATATCCTCTAACATGGAACATGAAACCAACCAATCACATCTAGAGCTCCTACATAATATGCTGAATCGTCCCCCAGGTTTTCCCCAACGCACATTATTCGACAATTTTCACACCGTTGATGATTAACCTATACACGCAACTTTTCACAGATTGCCCTATAGAATATTTTATACTCCATCTGTGAATTCTATCAAACAGTGATTACTGTGTAGAGAGATATTTAGAAATATATTACACGGCTATAGAAATGTGCGTCCGGAGCTTGTGTGGTTGCTTGTAAATATTAAACATGATAAGTACCAATATCGTAAAAGATGGGTGTTATGGAGTATCAACCGGTGCCTATCTATTAGTCTCTGGCTATATATAGGCACTTCTGAAAGTGCTGTTTACTTTTTAATCGTAAGTACAGTTTGATGTTACAGGGAAACCAATTCCATAGACAACTGAATATCATTGAACCAGTATTCATTTTGTGCACTTCATGATAGGTTTCTTCCTTTTAGGTTATGTTACTTTTGCATGTTCTCGCCCAATGACGTAACCGCTATTAAATTATCAGTCGTCTATATAAGACTCGGGATTAAGTATTATTCGGTTCGAGTATGTTTATGAGAACGGCGAATCAATACATCATAAATATTCCTCTCCACTTTGTCACTTGCGAAAATATCTCAGAAATCTAACAATTTGAGAGGAACTGCTTCAGTAAAGTTTTCGACCGGGGAAAGAAACGCAATTGTATACGATTGGTTTCATGTTTGGAACTACTTTCATTAACATATACGTACAACACACAATTGAACGCGATGTTCTGATCCCAAGTTGTCTGTCTAGCAATTTATGGCCTACACATCTATTCATTCTGTGTCACTTGAAAATCTGAACAAGGAGAAATCATTTTTGTAAATGTTTGTGCAGTTCATAGCTGAGAGGCCGCCCATACTTCCGACGAATTCTTGAAATACATTTAATTAGCAACCTCCACTCGCTTCGTGACTCACATGTAAACAAATATGGATAGCCTATACTTTGGGGAAAACATGGCGTAGTTCAGCTTAGGCTATCGTAGTATTAAGTTCCCCAATAAAGTAGAAAAAAAAAAACGTAGCAGAAGGAATAGCATGCACATAGAACAACGTTAATTGCAATATGAACTGTTTAAAACCACATGAAAACAGTGTTCACTCACAAAAAGTTGGCCTAATTACATACTCACACTTACACTTAACTTGTCAGTTTCACATACAAACTACACCTTACATCCAGTGGGTATCAGGCTTTATATTAATGAGAAACTTCTACTCTCCACCGCATTTCGTAAATACTGCGAACGTCGAAACTGCTACTAACGATCAAACATCTCCCACCTTCATGGCATCACTAGGTCCAAGGGTCTTCATAACACAATATCAATTCAAAAGTGTGAGCTCTTTTTATGTCAGGAGATTTATACACTTATATCGAAGGTAAACGTAACACCGCGTGAAATCTCAATGGTGGCTTTGTAGGGTACAGCACGCAGTTCTATGTTTAAGCACCTAAAGAATAAGTCGTTAGAACTGAAACTTCCATAATCAAACTACTACCACTCGTTCCTGTTCAGTACTAAGTGACCCTTGACGAGTTGAGGTATTCTAACTTATTCGTCAGCTACAATTTCTCCCAATGGAATTAGATTTTCGGGTGGGACTTTTCGTCCTGTAAATCGTCTGATTCATTAGGGAGCAAGGGTTAACTGCATACCGTCAGCACAACATGACTTTTTAATGACAGTTCCGAAACAACTACTACTGAGGAAAATAAATTTCAGAAAAGTAATTAGGGATCTCATTGAATAACTGAAGACATTACACGAACGAGAATGTTACCAGCAACTATCTCGATACATTGAGCACTGACAGAGTCACACTACATTCATAAATTATAAAGAATCTTACCTTAAGATGGTTATAGCGATTTCTGGTGGTAGGCTGCCGATGATATCAAAGTTGAAGCAAGAGACGGACGGACACATGACCGCCAGCCCCATCACAGACAACAGCGAGTAGAAAGGCTCCATTTCTGCACTGACCTTAACACACACTATGGCAGACAACAAGCAAATAGCGCACAGCGCCCTCTTCCTCTCCTTATATATGCTCTCTGTGACGTCACAATGCGATTGCGTTGCAGTGCCCCCTACTGCGAATTAAAGGAACGAACTGCTGTGACGTCAGATATCGTGGAAAGCCACACAACGAATACTGATATCAGCCGTGTCGTGCCAACAACAAAATGTTTCCATAAGAAATGTTTGCATTGCTGATTTTGTGAAAACATCGACACCCAAAATTCGGCTCCGGATACTTCGTGTTGTTAGTGGAACTTCTGCGTGTGAAGCTTAGGACTGTCTTTATAGGTATGTCACTGCTTATAAACATCCACTTGGTGAAATTATCTCGAAAGATATCATTAAGCTATTATTACTTCGGTTTGTTCATGTATGACGTGCTCATCAACATCCTCACAGTAGCTCAATTTCTGCAGTTGGAGATTGTCTATTGGTAGTAGAGGTCGTTATGCTTGGCATCCAATTTTCTATTCATGAACCAATGTGCAAGTCTTAGGAAGTCTTTCACAAGTTCGTTGTACTTAATTAGCATTCGTGCCCTCCTCACAACCAGACACAGAAATAGAATGCTGTGAATGCAGTTTGAATAAAGCAGTTTCTGTTATTCTTGCTTACCATCAGTAGTTGAACAGACCCTGGTAGTCTTACGGGGTATAGAATCTTCACACAATAACTGAATAATCAACTTGAGTACGAATAGTGAAATTTTTATATGGTGGTCATTGATTAAAGAGGCCTACGAAGACGGATAAGAAGGAGTCCCATGACCGGTAACGAACTTGCTGTTTTGCAAATATCGTAATACGCCGAACAATAATTATCAAAAAACTTCTGCCTATAAGACTAGACCATAAAACTTCATTACGTTACTGTCAGAGCAAGTAGATGTCACTTTAAAATATTTTTAATCATATGTGTTTTATTCTGTACAGGTAAACCCATTCATCCGTTCCAAAAAGAGCAAGGTTTTTCTTTTTGTCTACAGGGCATCTTTCATTCCTTGGCTACTCCCATGTTGAACTGTTTGATTTCGATAGTCTGTCTGTTCCTGTTCATTACTTATTTAACTAGAAAATTCAGCTAAAAATAAAAAAAAGCATCCGAAATTAATGTAAATTCATTCAGCACTCAGACTAGGCGAGTCTATCCGTAGTTTATCTGTGACCAAAATGAATGTGAAACTGAAATCTGACATTCGTAGGTTTCTGTATCCATCGAGAGTCTGTTATTTGCCAGCTTATGAACAAAACACACTTCATCCGTTACATTCCTGAGTTACTTCTATAATTAGTTATTGTGTTCATGCAAATACGGGTTAAACACCCGTGGAGAGGGCATATGGAAACTCAACCGCCAGAAACCATATGACTTAACATCCACGTAGGAAGACGTTTTCAAAAACTAGCGTCACGTTACGCTTGTAGTATGATTACATTTTAGTTTTGCCGACTTGAAGCGTAGAGGGACTGAAGCCATTCTGTATCAACTGAATATTCGAAGCGTTGAATGTTGGTATATAAAATGAAATATTACAGATCAGATACGGTCCAACACCCTTAATTGAAAAATAACGTCGTTATTGCGATATGCGAAAAAAAAAACTACCAGATATATTAGGCTAAGCATAGGTTATACCTGTTGCTCACAAATGCACATAGCTCAGTGCAAATGTAACAAAATTATTTGGTCTCCTCTGTCTTCCCTATACTAAAATGGCTCTGAGCACTATGGGACTAAACATCTGAGGTCATCAGTCCCCCTATACTAAAAATTAAGAACTGTTTTTGTCAGATGACTTCAGAATTGTTGATACAGAACTAGACATGATGATTTCCACATCTTTTGAACGAAAGATTTTCAGTTAAAGATTAAGAAACACAGAATGGAAAATGGCAACGAAACGCTCTAAGTTGCGAATACCTTAAATGTATAGTTAAATGGTGTTTTAGTGCTAGATGCTCCATAAACTAAATGTCGCAGACATATATCCAAGGATGAAACAACACGCCAAGTTCATTAAAAAGGAGATGAAGAAGCGTGTAGAATAGGAATCCAGATGAAAATGAGGCAGGTTGAGAGTGTAGTAGATTCTCTTCTGACAGCCTTTATTACGTATTATTACAGCCTCACCAACAGCTACAAAGAAAGACGAAAATCGCACACGCTTAACCTTTCCGTATTCGTAGCAGCAGATTAATAGTGACTAAGATAAAAGTATAAAATAGTATGTTAATTTTGTAAGACGCGCTGAGGGCATCATTGCAGTTCCCTTTTGTCAGGTAACAAGGCTACATTCTGGTCGTACAAAATGAAATGTGTTATATGCAGATAACGGTTTTTTAAAAGAAAGAACGAACACTTTGTTAAATACGGTTTTCTCAAGGCACAATTACATTAATTCGACATGTAAGTTTGTAACTCCCTAGCATGCAGTAAAAATGGATGAAACAGGTCGTATTGTCTGAAGTGTATTACTAACTTCCACTCACAAGATATCATTGCATTTTGCATTTACTAATTTGATGTGCTATTGTGCATTACGATAGTCACAATCACTGTGTAACATTACTGTGTCGTTCATTTAGCTATTAAGATCTACCATATTTTTTAATGTAATTTTTTCTATACCTATTAATGTGTATTTTCTCTTATACCAGGTATCCTCATGCAAGAGGTACTTGTATGTATTCCTTTTGCATTATTTGTAATAATTCTGACACGTCCTACATCCACGCGAATGCCTCGCAGTATTGGATTTATGGGATATAAATAAATAAATAAATAAATAAAATAAATGTAGAGTGGAAACTTAGAGAAAATTACTACGCCGTCTGAAAAATGTTCTCTGGTCCATTGAGTGTCCATGATTTCAGATGAGTGATTCGAGTATGATACATTATGAGGCAGTGGACCCTCGTTACTAACGAAATAACATAAAAGTTGCTGCTGATTTGAAAAGTTATTTGGGGAAATCTCTGGCGAAATGAATCAAAAGTAATTGGTGTACAACGGCGATTTTGTGTAAGTGAAAAATCTCAATGTCAAATAGACAATTTGGAATTTCGTTTTACAGAACTGCCGCCGTTATTACTCTAGATGAGAGTCTGGAAGACCAATCTGCTTCCAACAGGCACGGCACCCCACAAAAGAAGTTCTGAATCTTCCTGTGGTTGATGTGTCTGCTGCCAATGACAATGATGTGTATAACTGACTATGGTCGAGGGTGGTGTTATGGTATACTGTGTACAGAGATCTGGACGAAGGCGTCCCGTAGACTTGGGCATTATTAAAGAGGAATTTATATATGCGAGCTCACCAGAACTGTATGGAATCTATCCATCCGTCAGCGTAGAGATTGTTGGTAAGCTGTACGTAATAATGCAATGTTTCAGTGTTCCTCTCGAATGAGTCCGGATTTAGTTTAGGTGTGATACGTGTGTATAGTATCGGTAAAAACAAAGAAACAAACAGTTTCATCCTAAATAGCACACAGATAACGTTATCAACAACACAAAACATTGAGTTTATCGAAGAGTCTGTGCCATGTTACGTAGCCACCGTCATCACACCGAAATGTCGTGCAAACGCTACTAGTAAAGCGTTCCTAAAGCAGATTCTCGTGGGTGTGTATTTACCAGCCATTACCCAGCAGTGTTTGATATTAACCATTGACAGCTGCACAGCTTAATTATCGCATTAAACAATACAACGTAAGCTGCTCGCTATCATCACGGCTCAAGATCACTACCCAGTATTAATTTACGCATACAAATTTAAGGGATAAAGTTTTTGCCTACTATCAAGTCAATTCATGTACGTTACCCAAATAGCAGTTGATTTAGAGCCGCCGTTGTGCAATTTTTACACGCATTAATAAAATTCGATCACAGGTGAAATGTTTTAGTGGATGGGGAAATTACTTACAAGAAACTTAATAAAGTCTTCAAACGTACTGTGTGTATATGAATAACACTATTGAGAAGAAAGCAGAATAAGCATGACTTTTATATGAAATGAATATAGCTCGCTTTATTATTATTACACACGTTACAGGCCTTTCATCAGACCACGCGAAACATTCATGACTACTTGTTCTTCCTGTACTCCTTCATTCGTTCACAATAGGCTCTCTTCCTTTCTTTCTTTCGTCCACTTTGGCCTTTGGGCTTTAGGTGCTTTTTTCTCTAACATCACTTCCCACTTGTACACGTTATGCCTATAGACGCCTTTGTACATGACGTCCGCTGAATCTATCTGAGCTCTTTCTACATCAATTTTGACTTGTGTCATCCAAGGTGTAGTAGTCTTGAGTGTCTAGATGTACCTGAGAATTCTGTTGGTGAGTCTGGTCTGTGGCAATCTGCTTACGTGTCCATAAAGTTTTAGTCGCCTCTCTCTAATTTCCGCTGCGATGTTGAAGAACTTCTCTGTGGTGTCCCTGGAGTGAAGCCTATATCCATCGTCCGTGAGCTTTGGACCATTAATTTTCCTAATGATTTTTCTTTCCTGTGTAAGAATGTTTGTGTGTAACATCAGTGTCTCCCTGGCGTATAGCACCTCAGGTTAGATTACAGTGTTGTAGAGACGGATTTTGGTGCAGGTGGACAGATATTTCTGGTAATAAATACCCTGTATTTTGTATAAGGCTCTCTTCATTTTCAATAACCTAGTGTTCTGGACAATTTTGTCCTTTCCTGTCGGTTCTAGCACTACACCTAGGTACTCGCTTTATATAATATGCTCATTGTTGTTTCTAGCTTTTAATGTTAATGTTTTTCTCTGTTAGTTTATTTCATATGACTTCCAAGGTAAGGGCGTTCAAATTGAAAGCTTTCAGTTACGACACAGTGAATATGATTTCCATCACTTCAGTCTGGTATAACCAAATTTCAGCGCACTGGTGTATTAAAACTATCTTATATTTTATGCTGGTTGTGATTCAGTATATCCATCCTAAGGATACCCGCATTCATTTATATTCGATAACCGAAGATTGCGGTTCTACCCATCAGTTTTGACCTGTGACGTCATCGAAATGGGTGACAAACTATCTCAAGCTTAGACAATCTTGCGACCATGACGTCACTCACTCCGCACCGGGGTCCACGAGAAATACGGGCCCTTGCAATGAAGTTGTGACGCCGCACTAGTTGGCTTGTTCGTCACACTTTGCGAAACATCGGTTCCGTGCTGGTCCCTTGGGAAATCAATATGTAATTGAAAAGGTACCCACTGTAGGTCTTAACTTTATCGTGTGCTATCGAAAGAATTTAACGTTCAGTCAAGAATTACTAAACTCGTCTCAGATAGTTACTCGCTCTCTGCCGCAGACGGCTGCTGGCACTCTTAAGGCATGCAGTGTCACGTGCTGTGGCATATGCTGCGCCACGGACTGTCTTTCTCATGGGACTCGAACCACGGTCGGGCCACGGGAAATACACGCCCCCCCCCCCCCCCAAACCTTTTACAACGAACTTACGAGTCACAGTAGTTGCCTTGACCATCAAACATCGCGAACGATCACCTATGTAGAGCGCCAAGTGTCTGTATGTCAATGAAGAGGCACACAATGAACTACTTAATTTTGGTATATGTTATCGAGAGTGTGAATGTATTTAAACGGGCTGCTACGAAGTATTAAACTAACCTGAAATGTAACTCGCTCCCTCCTGGAGACGATCGCTGCAAGTCATGGGAACTGTATCTTCAGGTGCTTCAGCGTGCTCCGCATTGCTCGTATAAGGAAGGAAGATTGGATTCAACGTCCAGTCGAGATGTCAATCATTAGAGAAGGAGCACAAGCTCGGATTGTGTGAACGTATGGGGAAGGAAAACGCTGTGCTCTGGGGCAACGGACATGACTAAGAGACTTTGGGAGGGGTAAAACTAAATATATGATGATCTTAATAGTGAAGCCATACAAAAACATAGACTAACACAGATACGTTTGGGCGTTGATGACCATAGCAGTTTTGCGCCCTAAAAAAACCAAAACAAAAAAACAAACAGTACGTCCACCAGACGAAATCCTCAGCACTCAACAAAAATACAATAAAAGAAAACAGTTATTGGAAATTTCACTTGACCCAATATCCAACAGATATCCTCACCGTCTAAGCAATAAACTGATGTTTTGTACATAAAATAATACATAGATAATCAGTATCCACAACTATTAATGACAGACGACATTTACAATCATCAGCTTAAATTTCCGTTTGCGGTCTGGTTACAGCTACTTCTTGATAGGTTAGTATTTGTTCTGAGCTTTACACTCATTTGCTTCGCTTACAAGATAGTTTTACATTTTAAGTTTGGAAATTTGTGGTAAGGTCTTGTGGGACCAAACCGCTGAGGTCATCGGTCCCTAAGCTTACGCACTACTTAATGTATCTTTAACTTACGCTAAGAAGAACAACAACAACAAACACACACACACACACACACACACGAGGGAGATCTCGAACCTCCGCCGGAGGGAGTGAAGAATGAACAGAAACAATTCGAAACCAAAGTTATTTGTTCCGTTACTGTGTGAAGATACTGTACTCTGTAAGAATACATACGACTTATTTCATGTTATTTTGTCAGCAATAATTAAGGAATTCGCTAATTCAGATTACTTGGAAAGCATTCGAATTCAGAGTATGGAGTGTGAGGAGGGAATGAATACTAACAGGAGTACCTATGGCAGACTATATAGCTGATGACATTTGTTTCAGTATTTGCTTTACGCTTACAAAATATTGTTGCCCATTGAATAATGAATACTGAAGTGAATTCCAACATAATTACTGCAACTATCAGTAGAGAAACCTCAACGATAGGAAATCAGCTGATGTGCTCATCTGGCGTGAAAAAACTGGAGTTACATCATCTAACATGATATCTTTCGCGAATGCTTTCACATAGTAGGCGTTTACAAGCAGTCAGGTACCTATAAAGCACGAAATAAGTTTTAGATGTAGACGTTTCTCTAATATCACAAACCGTCCAGAGCCGAGTTCTGGGCGTTGATGTTTCCACAAAATCAACGAGTTGGGTCATTGGAAGCCTCCGATTCCACACTTCTGTTTTGAACTGTGACGTAATAGTTTTGTGGTGTGTGATGTCACTGGCATAGTGCTTTTGAGTGGTTCGTGTTTGTAGATGTCGTGCTGTATTTGGTGGCGCACTCTGGTGGTGGATGTTGATGTGTGGAGCTGTTTGTGTAACGTGCGGTTGTCAGTTTGGCAACTTGGGTTTATTTGCTTATTTGCGTCTTTATAATCACCTTGGTAACGTGGAGCTGAAAGTGCGAGCTTTGTTTCCAGTGAGTTGTTATGGTCTATTGGTTTCTGAGGTTTATGCGTTTGGCGTTTTTGTTAGGTATGATTGGGCTGGTGTTTTTAATGCGGTATGAAATTTAATTTTTATGTCTTTATCGTTAGAGATGTATATGACCCATTAGTTTACAAGCTGTTTGTTACGTGCTACTCTGGACAACGGCATGATGTCGATCATAAAGTTTCTGCAGATATTTGGGTTAATAGCAGAAAATTAGGTGTCATACTTGTGAGGTGGGGGGGGGGGGGGAGGGGGCGCAGTGGATGAAATTGACCAGGGATCTATACAGGTGGATGTATCGTAGCGTCAACGCCTGGCTATCTATTTAGCGTGGTACCTGTTTCGAGAAACCTAGATCGGCCATCAGGAAATCATTGTTGCTTACTTATTATTTTTGGGCACATGAGAATGGAATGGAGTGTACCATTGCTTTTCTTTATGTAAGGAATTATGTTCAACGTATGTTAAGTATAGGGAGCAGTTGGTTAGTCCAGGTGACACTGTCTCAGTTACGTAAGAAGTGTGGGAGGAGCAATTTGTGGGCGGGTTGAGGTGGGAGTGAGGACGCTGACGATGTGTTCACGTTTTTGCGTAGTTGTAGTAAGAGGAAATTTGTGGGACTTATCGAGGGATATATTGATGAGGGTTGTACTGTTAAGCCAAATGCATTTATGTCTGTGTGTTCAATGTATGGTAGTATGGTATTTCAGCTCTACGTAAATTTATCTAGTGAACACAGATGATGTTGAGTTTTCCATTTGTTGGGGTTTCGGTGTTGTGGGTTGCTAGTGTATTATGCATGCTTTGTGCAGTTTGTGGTACTCGTATTTTTTGTACTGTAGATATTGACTTCGTTTGAGATATATAGCTGAAAGGAATTGTCCGATACCGTGTTTCCGATTTGTACATGTTGGTTTTTCTCTCGGGAGGGGGGGGGGGGGGGCTCCGCTTGAGCTACATATGCCAAGATAAATATTAGATTCCTGTGGTTTTCTTGTTTGTATAGTAAAGTAGAGTGTTTCATTATCGACATGTCAGTTCTTACGAGAAATTCATTAGGTGCTTATATGTAGTGCTGCGTGCTGTACCCTCCTGTGAGTCCAGGGGTTAGAATAGGCCCGCGGCATTCCTACCTGTCTTAGGAGGCGACTAAAAGGAGTCTCACACGTTTCAGCCTTTATGTAATGGTCCCTTGTAGGGTTTGACCTCCATATTTAAAATATTTTTTCGGAGTGCGAACCAATTGGGGAAGAGCGTCGTACATGGTGCATCATGTCCATTGTGCATTGAGACCTTTGGCCCACTTTCTCGACGTTGCATTGCAGTCTCGCTCATTTTCCATCTCTGTTCGGTTTCCGCCGTGCACTATGCCGTGTCGCTTTCTGTGCCGTCGACGACCATGGACTTCTTTGCACCTGATACCGAGCATGGTAGCCAGTCCATTGTGGTGGGCCTGCCATGTACCCTGTTGGTTGTAACCCCCTGACAACGCAGGGATTGCTCTGCCGATGCCTGCGCCGTTAAATCCCCACGTATGCCAAGGCGTAGATGCCCATCACCCTGGGGCATCGGGACTCCTGGCAATGGCCATCATGGCAGGTGGCCTTTGCTGAGGCTGGGTGGCGCCCGTGGGGAAGGCCCTTGGTCGGAGTGGGTGGTATCAGGGCAGCTGACCTGCAATTAAGCGTGGTACATCATCAATTGCTGGTGGCCAGCCACCAGCAGCCTCTAAGCGTTCCAGGCCTCAGTTCAGCGCACAGAAGTACGACCCCAAATCGTTCCCCTCCATGGTTACACCATGGGAGGAACGAAAGGCTAATGATGGCAGTGAAACTTACTCGCCCCAGTACGTACAAGAGCTGATGGGGAGTTTTTCATGACAATGAAGCCTCAGTTCTTTGTAGAGCATTTAGAGGACAAGTTTGGAGAGGTGCAGAGCTTGTCCAAAATGCGCCATGCACTATGCAGTTTTGATAACAACAGCGTCCTCTGTCCAGTCACTGGCATTACCCGCTTTGACAAGTCTGCAGATGTTTCTGTAACCATCAGAGCGTAAATATGGTCCAGGTTATTATCTTCGACAGTTCTCTGATTTTTACAGTCTTATGACGAGATGCGCGCCAATTTAGATCGACGAGGTGTTCATTTTGTCTGGCCCGTCCTTCGGGGCCTCAGGGATAGTCAGGTTGCCACCGATGCCTTCATCTTTGCCTTCGAGAGTGATACATTGCATGAGAAGGTCAAGGTGATGGTTTACCACTGTGACGTGAAGCCCTATATCCCTCCCCCAATGGTGCTTTATGTACTGGAAGTTCGGCCATATGTCTTCCGCTATACTTCCAGCCTCACATGTCGAGATTGTGGACGCCCATCGCATCCTAATACCCCATGTGCCCCGCCTCCCATCTGTGTCAAATGAGGAGAGAATAATTCACCTTGCTCGCCAGACTGCAGGATTTTACAGAAAGAGCGGAAAATCATGGAATATAAGACCCTTGACTGACTGACCTACACTGAGGCTAAGCAGAAGTTTGAACGCCTCAATCCTATTGGTATGATTTCTTCTTACGCCGCGGCTAGATCTGTTCTAACCCCATCAACTCCACCACCTACCCCAGTCACCCCTCAGAGCCTGAAGGCAATACCTGCCTCCTTGATGGTGGGGGGGGGGGGCAATTCCCTCCCTGTTGCTCCAGCACCACCTACTTCAGGACCAACACTTTGCCAGCCATTGGGGACGTCCGTTCCCATATCTAAGCTGGAGAAGCGTACCATTTCTGGTGTCTGCTGAGGACCTACATGTCGCCTCTGCCTCAGTTGCGATGGTTCTAGATTCCAGTTCTGCTTCAGTGGCAGTAGATGACTCTTCCACCACCTGGCTGAGCTCCGACAACTTTTCAGCCTTTAAATTTTCTTCTGCATTGCTCTCCAGGAAACTTGGTTTCCAGTGATTCGAACCCCCCACCCTCCATGGCTGTCGGAGTTACTGTAAGAATCGGCCAGCTTATGAGAAGGTATCTGGTGGAGTCTGCATATACATCTTTAACTCTCTTTACAGCGTGTGTGTACCTCTTCAAAAACATTTAGAGGTAGTCACTGTTAAGGTGTGGATACCTCAGGTTATTACAGTCTGCAGTCGCTATCTTCCACCGGATGGTGACGTCCCACAGCATGTATTGGCTGTGGTGATAGCCTGACTGCCGCCACCTTTTCTGTTACTGGGTGAGTTTAGCGACCATAACCCTCTGTGGGGTGGACTGGAGCAAACAGGCCGAGGCACTGTCGTTAAGCAAGTGTGGGCACAACTCGACCTTTCTCTGTTAAATAATGGTGTCTCCACATATTTCAGTGTGGCACATGGCACGTACTCAGCCATCGACCTTTTGGTCTGCAGCCCTGGCCTTCTACCAGCCATCCACTGGCATGTGCATGACGACTTGTGCAGTAGTGACCACTTTTCGATATTTCTGTCACTGCCACAGCATCACTCACCTGGGAACCTCTCCAGATGGGCTTTGAATAAGGCTGACAGGGACTCGTTTGCCTCCATTGCCACTATTAAGCACCTTTCTGATGACACCATTCTTGAGGTGGTTCACTCGATCACCACTGGCATCGTTTCTGCAGCGGAATCTGCCATTCTCTGTTCTCCCAGGCCCCCTCGGCGGTGGACTGTGCCTTTGTGGTGCCCTGAGATCACTGAGGCCATTAGAGGTTGCAGTTGGGCCCTCCAGCATCATAAGTGGCACCCATCATGGGAACACCTCATTGCCTTTAAGCAGATCCGTGCCTGAGCCTGCCGCCTTATTCGCCGATGGAAGCAAGAGTGCTGCGAACGGTATGTCTCCATCGTTCGTGTCCATACCTCTCCATGGCAGTTTTGGGCCAAGATTAGGCGGCTCTATGGATATCAGACCCCCGTCAGCGTACCTAGGCTTTCCTTGAATACGAGAGTCTGCACTGACTCCGACACGATTGCAGAATTCTTAGCAGAGCATTATGCTCAGAGTTCTGCTTCTATGCATTACCCGCTGGCCTTCTGCTCCCTGAAAGAGTGGTTGGAACATCGGAGCCTTTCATTCCATACGCGCCTTCCCAAACCGACAATGTTCCATTCAGGGAGTGGGAATTCCATGGTGCCCTAGTCGCTTGCCCTGATATGGCTACCGGGCCAGATCGAATCCACCATCAGATGCTAAAATACCTCTCGGTGATCTAACAGCGTCGCCTCCTAGACCTTTTCAACCGTGTCTGGGTAGAGGGTGAGTTCCCATCACAATGGTGGGAAAGCCTCATCATCCTGGTGTTGAAACCTGGCAAGAACCCCTTGGAGGTGGACAGCTACCACCCCATTGGCCTCACCAACACTATGTGCAAATTGCTCAAACAAATGGTGAGCTGGAGTTAGCTACTTGATTCGCGGGTCTTTCTGGCTCTGTCCCAGTGTGGAGGCTGCTCTGCCACCGATAATCTGGTCTGCCTGGAGTTTGCCATCCGTACGGCATTTGCCTGCCGTCAGCATCTGGTTGCCATCTTTTTTTGACATGCGGAAGGCATACGATACAACATGGCGACATCATATCCTCACCATGCTTCATGGGTGGGGTCTTAGGGGCCCGCTCCCGATGTTTATTCAAAATTTTCTGTCGCTCAGTTCCTTTGACATGCAAGTTGGTCCCTCCCATAGTTCCTCCCAAGTCAAGGAGAATGGGGTCCTGCAAGGCTCTGTCTTGAGTGTCTGCCTGTTTTTAGTTGCTATCAGTTTGTTTCCTGCAGCTGTAGGAACATCCGTATCGGCTTATTTGTATGCTGATGACTTTTGCCTGTACTGTAGCTCCACTGGCATTCCGTTTGCTGAACGGCAACTACAGGGCGCTATCCACAGGACACAGTCTTCGGCCATCATTCACGGCTTCCAGCTCTTGGCCACAAAGACGTGCATAATGTATTTCAGATGGCGTCACGGTGTTCACCCTGAGCTGCGGCTTTACCTTGACGGTCAACTTCTTGCTGTGGTGGAGACGCATCGGTTTTGGTGCTTGCTTTTTGATACCCGGTTGACTTGGCTCCCTCATATTCGGCAGCTTAAACGATCATGCTGGCGTCATCTTAACGCTTTTTTTTCCCTTGAGTCACAGCAGCTGGGCTGCCGATCGGTCTACCTTTCTCCAACTGTACTGGGAATTGATTCAGTCCCTTCTCGATTATGGGAGACTGGCTTACAGTTCGGCACCGCCTTCCCCCTTGCGGTTGCTTGACCCCATACTTCACTGTGGGATCAAACTCACAACTGGAGCTTTCTGCACAAGCTCTGTAAACAGCATACTTTCAGAGGCTGTTGTCCCTCTATTGCGGATCCGGCGCCATCGACTACTGGTCACTTATGCTGCATATGTTTCTGGCTTGCCCGGACATCCCAATTACCATCTCCTGTTCACCAACTCGGTCATCCATCTTCCCAAACGGCGCCCCCAGTCAGGGTGTATGATTGCAGTTCACATCCAGGTTCTTCTCTCTGGGCTAGAGTTTTTCCCTCTCCTACCTCTTTTCTGGGCACTTCTACGTATACCCCTGTGGTGTGTGCCCCACCCATGCCTTCAGTTGGATTTGGCACAGGGCCCAAAGGACTCAGTCCCTTCTGAGGCCCTCCACCACCGCTTTCTTTCCATTCTTACCGCGTGTCACGGCTCTGACGTGGTCTATATCGACGGTTAGATGGTTGTTGGTCGAACTGGTTGTGCTATTACTCTTGGGGATCATTATGAACACCGCTCGTTGCCAGCTGGCTGCAGTGTTTTCACTGCAGAGCTAGTAGTCATTTGTCGCGCCCTAGAGTATCTCCATTCCTGCTCAGGTGAGTACTTCGTCTTCTTTGGTGACTCCCTGAGCGACTTCTGAGCTATCAACCAGTGTTGTCCTTGCTATCATCTGGTGATGGCTATTCAGGAGTTCCTCCATACTCTTGCCTGTTTCGGCCGCTCCATGGTCTTTGTGTGGACCCCGGGTAATGTTGGCATCCTGGGTAATGAACGGGTTGACAGGCTGGCCCAACAGGCTGTCGATGCACCGGCCCTGGAGATTGGTCTTTTGGAGTGTGATCTCCAGTCACTTTTGTGGCAGATGATCCTTGGGTCCTGGAGTGATGAATGCTGTGCCCTTCCTTCACCCAACAAACTTCAGGCCATCAAGGAGACAACTGGTGTGTGGCGCTCCTGTTGCGGGCCTCGCACAAGGACTCCATCGTACTCTGCTGGCTACGCATTGGCCACGCCTGGCTGACGCACGGTTATTTAATGCGCTGCAAGCAACTCTCTGTCGTTGTGTTTCAGCGTTGACAGTGGTTCACATTTTGTTGGACTGTCCACTTTTAACTGCGGTCAGGGAGACGTTTGCGCTGCCTGATACGCTCCCTGCACTTTTAACAGATGACGCTACAATGGCAGGCTTAGTTTTGAGTTTTATTCGTGCAGGGGTCTTTCATCGCGGGATCTGAGGGTGTGTGTCTTTTTTTTGTGTTGAGTCTGGCCTTTGGCCTACGGTTTTAGATTGGGGTTTTTAGTCTCTCTCTTAGTGGTTGGATTCTCCTTTTCTATTTTTTTTTGTTACTATGGTCGACCAACCACTGTAACACTGTGTTTTTTAATTCCTCCTTTGTGTTCTTCGTCTATGTCTTTCTTGTTCTGTGTCGTCCCTTGCCACCTGCATTGCTTTTTTTTCTTCCTTGACAGTGTTTTTGGTCGAGGAAAAAGGGACTGATGGCCTTTGTAGTCTTTTCCCTTCAACTCCTACAATCCAGCCAACCATGCTCTACTCACGAAGTACCTTCGAAAACAGTAAAAGGAGAGAATGGTTGCTGGTCTAAGAAGTTTCTTTCGTTTGAGATTACATGTGGCGATATGTTTACTATGTATATGTGCATATAATTCTCTTTATAAAAGGAGCTCACACCTTTGGGCACCTTTTTGAAGTTCATATTATGCTGCGAAGGCTCTTCGACTAGTGATGGCATCAAGAGAGTAGGTATTCTGTCTTCATAGTCACTTATATCGATTGTTCATCGAAGCTGTTGATTGCAGCCTGCCGTGTTGTTTATAAACATTTTGACGTTTGTAATTTTTATGCAGTGCAGTAGAGTATGTAAGTAACGTCTCACAGAAATTCAAAACTGATACCTAACTGGGGGTAAAGTGAAGCTTTAAGTACGAGAAATAGCCAAGCGAGTTAAAAGTGACACCATCAGGATGATGTAATCATCACATCCATTGATTGTATGTAAACTGTGCATTCATTTGTTTTTCATTCATTTGCATTGTTAGTAAGTATTGTGATGTTGCATCTGTAAGCCATTGCATTCGATATGTTTCCGTTATTGGTGTGGTTAGTGTGACGTTCCATATAGCTTTTGTCTGATCGATCTAATTACGTGGAACGAATCATTTTGCATTCACATATGACAATTTGTGGCTAGAGCTCCATGTTGACACTATATATATATATATATATATATATATATATATATATATATATATATATATATATAGCTGTGAGTTAGCAGCTACAGGCCAGCTTTCGCCCAACACAAAACTAAAATTTCTTATATGGATTAGGAGTTGTGAAGAATCTGTCGAATATTTGTTATCAGTGGGTTAGTAATCATAAATTTTTCTTGTAACATTGTGCAACGATTTTGTGTTTAAGGCAACCTTGATACGCAGTTATGTCTTTTTTTTCTTCCGGTATTGATTGTGTATATCTTTGTTCAATTTGATTTTCAGTGGATTGAATGCAAACCCCTTCATGAGGAAATAAACATACTCCGAACCATAATACCAAAGCATTCAACAGGTGTCTATAAGATGATCGTGGGTAAGCAACACGTAGGATTTTTACAGCATGTTTTTGAGCAATTAAGGGTTTTCTTCCTGAAAGATGAATTATCCCAGAACATATTCACGTATGTCATTGTTGACAGAGTAGGCAGTGTGTTGTGAACTGCCTGATTTCTCTCTCTCAAAGATTTGCAATGATTCGAGGTGCAAATATGGCTGAACTAAGTTGTTTCAGGAGTTTCATCACGTTTCCCAAATTCAGTTCTCAACAGTATGTGCGCGCTGCGGCGGGTGTTGAATTTTTTTTTAGTTGTATTTGATTACATTATGGTTTTGAGTATATTGGTGTGGTTGTGGCGTGTATGCTATTACTGGTGCGTGTTGAGCTACGACCGATACATGATTCTATAGGCGCTGATTGTGTTTTATTAAAGTTCTACAGTCTTATTAAGCCTTTTGTTTGACGTTAAGTGTACAGTTTGCTTGTCCCGAGGAAGGTGTCTCATGGAGTTTCATTATTTATTGAGGAAGAGATTGTTGCTTCTTCATTAGACCTTATAAAAGAAAGTATAGAGCAGGGACAATAATTTACTCTGATGTGTGGTTTGCTTATGTGGGCGGAGGGATTGAATTGAGCATTTTGTTTTGTTTTAGGAGGCAAAAACAACTAAGGTCATGCGCGCCCTTGTCAGAATTGCAGGACATGAAAACAAAGAAAATCTCAATCGACAGAGCAAAACAAGACTTACACCTTCAGGAAATGGCGTACCGTCAAAGATTGAGCGGAATGACGGTGGGGGAGCACCACATAGTAAATGGCGATGGCTAAAGAGAGAGCACGATATGCAACCTAGCTAAAATGATCTCCTCACGGCGGCCGAGAAGAGGTCGTCCAAGAAATTTGGAGAAGCTAAACAACCCGGAGCTTGTTCCCAAAAAGGGAGGACCAGTAGTGATGCCAAAGTGACACCACCTGCTGACAGATGGCAACACAGAGATCATCAGAGGAAATATAAGAACTAGTGAGCTGAGGTAGGAGAACTGCAGCCTTGGCAGCAGCGTCAGTGGTCTCGTTTCCTGTCAGACCGACATGACCAGAAACTCGTATAAACATCACAGTGGTTCTTTCAAGAATAAGTGACAGCTTTCCTGGGCTCGTTGCGCTAAGGGATGGACGGTGTATAGCACACAGAGGCTTTGAAGGGCACACAGAGTCTGAGCAGGTGACAATTGAAAAGCCTGTGTACTGGATGTTACTACGTGGCCTGATACAGGGCGAAGAGCTACGTTGTAAAAACCGAGCAGTGTTCTGGAAACCGATACCGAAGAAACGTCGATGCCAATGATGAAGTCACATCCGACCCACGGTCAGTCCGAGAGCCATCTGTGTATACAAGGGTACTATCGCAAAGCTCTGTGTGAAGGTCGAGAAACTTACGGCGATAGAGCAAGTCTGGAATAGTGTCCTCAGTAAACGAATTAAGGTCAAGGTGAACATGGGTTGCAGCATGAAGCCAAGGCGGCGAAGGGTTCACACGAATTTGGAAAGTGGCAGGTAGCACGAAGTTAAGCTGCCGGAGCAAGAGCCGAAAGTGAACTTCAGAAGGTAACAGAGAAGAGAGACACAAGGCATACTGGCGATCAAATCAGTCATGGAAGAAGGAGGCATAGGATGGGTGGCCATGCATGGCAGACAAATGGCACGAATATCGGCTGAGGAGAAGGTCACGGTGGTGGGACAGCTATAGTTTGGCAGCTTCTGCATACAGACCCTCAACTGGGCTAGTGTAAAAGGCGCCAGTAACCAAACGGATGCCACGATGGTGGACAGTATTGAGACAGTGTAAGAGGGACTGACGTGCGGATGCATAGCCGAAACATCCATCGTCTAGTTTCATGGACAATGGACCAGTATAAACGGAGGAGGGTAGTTCGATCTGCACCCCAAGAAGCACCACTGAAGACACAAGAAGTTTTAACGAATGGAAAGCAACAGGCACAGGATGTAACGATGGTGGAAGAATCCAATAGCGCCGCCAGAAATTCCTACAAACGGTTTTGTCAGTGCAGAAACGAAAGCCATTTTCGATACTCCACGAGTAAAGACGATCGAGACATCGCTGATGACGCCACTCAATGAGACAAGTCGATGGAGAACTGAAATAGATGGTGAAAACGTCGACTAAAAGGGAGCTGGGGGTGCCTGGCAGGGGAAAGGCCATTTTAGGACTAATGGCGATAGCAAAGAGGACAACGTTCAGGCACACAGTTTTCCTGGGTAAAGGTGTCCGATAAGGCAGAACCCACACATACCTCACAAACTCTGTCTTTTGAAATTTCTTGAAGGAAATTGAGCATGCGGCCATGGGAGCCCCATGTATAGAGAGTACAGAGAAAACTAGTAATTCAGGAGGTGACATAGGCTTTCTTCCAAATCGAAAAAGAGCGCCACAGTCTCGGATTTCCACAGAAAAACATTCATGACATGGGTGGAAAAAATGAGATGGCCAACTGCAGAAAGGCGTCTTCGAAATCCACACTGTGCAGTTGTTAGTAAATTGCGAAACTCAAGCCACCATACCAACTGGGCATGAATCATACGTTTCTTCACCTTGCAAACACAGGTGGTGGGAGAAATGCGGCAGTATCTAGAAGGAAGGTGTTTGTCCTTACTGGGCTTAGGTAGGAGGGACGACAGTGGTTTCACACCAGCGACTGGTAAACGTGCCCTCCACCAGGTGCCCTATTCTATAGCTTTCCGCCATTTTGCCGATCGGTTCGGTACGCGAGCGACCGAACGGGCTTGTTTTCGAAGCAGAGCCCCAACATTATTCAGTAAGCATTTCGAAAGCTATGCCGAACGGTCCTAGTGAACCGAAACGCTGTTGTCAGTTCTCCTCACGCCAACCAATCAAAAGCAATCTACCTTATATCCGCGCATGCGCACTGCAGCACCACAGCGGCACGAACTCGAAGCGGATAGCAGCCTGCGTCTCTCTCGAATGGAATTATATAAATAAAACATCGACAACAAGCAAGTCTTAGTAGCGTGTGTGTGGGTGTAGTTTGTGCAAGTTGCGTTGTAGTTGGCTCTTAGCCGTATTGTGAAGCGGACGTGCGCGGGGCTCTGTGCGGCGCTCCGCAAGCGGGCCGTTGTTTACTCGAGCGGGTAGTGGTATTGCAGTGTAAACAGATCACCTCGAACGACGATGTCGCTTTCTTATAGAAAGGCCACGATTAAAGTAACGTTCGATGTCCAGTACGCAGTGCCTAAGGCATATGAAGTAGAGCGTATCCTGTGTGAAGTAATGCACGTCGATCCACAATACCTTACCGGTATACATCTTTCGATCGTCTCCAGCACAGTTTAACTGAAACTTGTCGATGAAGCAGCGTGCGAACGACTTCTTCGCCGTTCCACCGATGGATATCGTTTCCACCACTCTGACGGCAACGTAAGTGTAGTGATTGTTGACCATGTAGGACTTGGAGTTCGGAACATACGAATCTTCGAGCTGCCGTTTGAAGTTCCGGCCACGCTTGTGAACGCACTGCGGCCTTACGGGAAAGTATTAAGTCACATGGAAGAAAAGTGGCATACGTTCGAGACGTATCTTTTACTAAATGGTGTGAGTCAGGTGCGAATCGCACTGCGTAAACACATCCCATCATACACGACCGTTGATGGTTGTCGAGCGATCGTCATTTACGACGTTCAACCGAGGACTTGCTCAGGGTGCAGGCAGGAGGGGCATTTACGCTCTGAATGCCTGCAGCGACTCCTCGACCAGAGACCACCTGTAGACACGACACCTCCATCGCAACTGACAACGCTGCCTATTACATACGTCGAGGCAGCGAGGAACATGTCGGACGTGGACGTTGTTCCGTTCTAGTTGCCGACTCACGCCGGCCTGGTTTCTACGCCCACGACGACGCAGCCTCCATCGGTACCGTCGCCGTGCTCGTCAGCAGCGACCACGTTTGCAACCCAGCCGTGTGAGGAAGGAGAGCATCAGCAAATCGATTCGAGCTCGGACACAGAGATGCGGGAGGTCTCTACTGTTTGTCGTGATTCACAGGACGCGGACACGCGTTCCCGCAATCAGAAGTCGCCGAAGTGACGAAAGAAGAGGAGGCTGTCTGCAGGAAATTATTCGCGAGATAGTGACACGTTGCAGGAGGAAGAGGAAAATTCATCTGCTGCCAAGGGCTGTGGACGTCACACCAACGGTTCCCGGTTCGCTGCTGGTAACGTCCGCCCAACGGCAAAACCAAGTTGACGATGCTCAGCTCACCGACGAGCCCCCTGGCGATTTTGCGGCTAAGACATCGGATGAACTTCATGCGTCGCCTAACGTACCGCACTTCCAACTTGGTGATTGTGCGTCCGAGATGGAGATGGAAATAATATCAGGCTCGAGTGACAACCAAATGCCTGCGGCCGACGCATCGTCGGACGGACATCTCGTCTCAGCCGATCAATAATATATACGGTGCTGGTGACACGGACGGTCGGACGGACGACGAGGCGCATACTGGCTGAATGATGCGGGTCTAAGCCGTAAATGCATAAAATTTTGGAAGGTTTCCTGTATCAGACTTCACACGATTCCTTTGCATTGTTACTTAAAAGTTTTAAACGCGTTTCTATAATAAGTGAACCATTTGTGGAAAAGAGTACGCGCAGTCACTAGTAATTTCAGCTACCGCTCATGTAATATACGTAAGCAGAGCCGATGTCTTGATATTTAATGGTCTTTAAACTCTTAATTGCATAAAATAGCAGGTATTTTGAGAGAATACTGACCGAAAACCTTTTTTTGAATGTTGTGATCATTCACAGTAACAACCCAACTTTATTTCTAACAAAGGAAAATAGTCTATTATCAACTCGCTTTCCAACTGGACGCGTCCTGTGGTGATTCTTTAGTAACACAATCAGTAAGTCCGAAGCTAAAACTGCTCAGTACGTTTACAATGACAAATTATATGTGTAAATAAACAGCAGATAACATAACGACAGGGCCATACCGAAATCCAAAACCTCTCAGTACAGTTGTCGAAAAATCGGCGGGAGGACCTCTCGGTAACAGGTCTCAGAAGCTTACTGAATAGGAAATTCGGGCAAAGAACCGGAAATGACGTCACTACCGAGATTAACCCACTGCACCGATCGGTATGAACGATACAGAATAGGGCCCCGGATGCGGTTGTACATGTGAAGCAGAAAGTGCTTGCCACAAGAGAAAGAAGTTGCAACATCTGAATGTGACCATCGTCTGACCCTGGGGCGGAGGATCGGAATGGAGTAAGAGCATAACATAGCTCTCTCACGATTCTGAGAAGAGAAGAGTATCGCTTGAGCTTCCTCCACTTGTTTCTGATGGAGGAAGGCAGGGTGACATCTGCGCAAATGGCGGCCCAAGGTGTTGGAGATTGAAGTAGATATTGTCTGCTACTTTCAAGCACGAAATTGGGTTGGTTGGTTTAAAAGAGGGGGGAGGTACCAAAATGCTAAGTCATCGGTCCCTTGTTCCGAATAAAACAATGCCCCAAGCGTGAGAGTAAAACAAGCGAGACTGACAACACGAAACGGAGAGAAAGGAAAAACCACAAGAATGACAGAACGGCAACAAACACTTAAATGGACAAAAGGGGAGAAGGAAACCACAGAAACGCAAGAAACAGGTAGAAGAGATTAAAACGACAGAACAGATTACCATGGCTGGCTGACCATGAGAATAAAAAGGAGAAGCCAGCCACACTGCAACACATTACAGCTCCACCCTAGAAACACTAGAGTGGAGGACACAAAGGGACAAAGGACATGTGCTAAAATCAAATGATAAAATTCACCCTCAGGAATAAAACGTAAAACCAAATCAGCCGATGAAGCACTGTCAGATAAAATTAGTGGCGACGAGTCCGTCAAAGTGTGACAGTGCACCAGAATATGCGCCACTGTCAACCGGGCGCTGCATTGACACTGAGGTGGGTCTTCACGGCGCAAGAGGTAGCCGTGGTTCGCCCAAGTGTGGCCAATGCGGAAATAGCAGAGAACCACAGTGTGCCTGTGACAGGCCTACATGAAAGACTGCCACACATCTAAATTCTCCTTAATGGCACAGTTTGTTGTTCATGCTGAGACTATGCCATTCCATCTCCCAAAGCCGAAAGCCCTATCAGCGTAGAAACGAATGCAGGTCAATTATGGGAATTCCAATCTCCATAAGCGGTTTCCGTTTTGCCTGTTTGGCCAGCCTGTCAGCAAGTTCATTGCCTGGGATTTCAACGTGTCCTGGGGTCCACACAAACACCACTGAACGACCGGACTGTTCTAGGACATAGATGAACTCCTGGATGGTCGCTACCAAAGGATGACGGAGGTAGCACTTGTCGATAGCTTGTAGGCTGCTAAAGGAGTCAGTACACAGAAGAAACGACTCCCCAGGGCATGAACGGATGTGCTCAAGAGCACGAAATATAGCCACCAGCTCTGCAGTGAAAACACTGCAGCCATTGGGCAAGGATTGCTGTTCGATGGTTCCATGGACATATGTGAAGCCGACATGACCATCAGCCATCGAGTAGTCAGTGTAAACCATTTCATGGCCTCAGTACATGTCAAGAATCGAGATGAAGTGACAGTGGAGAGCTATGTGGTGAGCTGAGTCCTTTGGGTCATGTGAAACGTCCAGGCGAAGCTGCGCCATAGGTGTACATCATGGAGGTGTACGCGAATGGGCCTCAAGTATAGGGATCAACATCAAGTGGGTTTTTGCCAGGTTTCAGCAATGGTATGATGGTGCTCTCCCGACAGTGCCATGGAAAGACGCCATCGCACCAGATCAGGTTGAAGATCACGAGATATCGCTTGTAGTCAGATGAGAGAGGTTTAACCATCTGACTGTGGATCCGATCTGGCCTACTAACTGTTCAAAAATGGTTCAAATGGCTCTGAGCACTATGGGACTCAACTGCTGAGGTCATTAGTCCCCTAGAACTTAGAACTAGTTAAACCTAAGGACATCACAAACATCCATGCCCGAGGCAGGATTCGAACCTGCGACCGTAGCGGTCTTGCGGCCTACTAACTGTGTTGGGGCAATGTGTAAGGGTACTGAGGCGATCCCATTCTGTAAATGTGGCGTTATAGGGTTGACTGTGGCGTGTAGTGAACGAGAGAACTTTCGCTTCCATCCGCCGTTTGAGTCCGCGAAAGGCTAGGGGGTAATTCTCCGACGCAGAGGCACGAGCATAGTTCTCAGCAAAGTGTTCGGCAATCGCTTTTGTGTCGGTAGATAACATGCCATTTATGTTAACACTGGAAACACCTGTTGGCGTCACGTACCCAAAAACTCATTTGATCTTTGTCCAGACTTGGGAAGGTGACGTATGGCACCCAATGGTCGAGACGTATCTTTCCTAACATTCCTGTTTCCGTCGTTTGATAAGCTGACGAACTCGGGCACGGAGCAGTTTAAGGGCTATAAGGTGCTCCATGGAAGGATGCCGCCTATGCCACTGTAGAGATCGCCGAAGCTCCTTAATTGCCTCAGCGACTTCCGGCGACCACCAAGAGACTGTCTTTCGCCGGAGGCACCCTAAAGAACGAGGGATCGCGTTTTCCGCCGCAGAAACTATCGTACCTGCTCAACCACCACATCGATGTTACGATGTGGGGGGAGATTCGATGGTGACAGCACAGGTGAAGGCTTCCGAGTCTGCCTTGTTTAAAGCCCATCTGGGCAGGCGTCCGTGGGTCTGACACTGGGGCAGTGGTGTGACGCTACAACGCAGTCCTTGCTATGAATTTTTTCGCTTACTTAACACGTGAAACTGTTTGTATATGATTTATTGTCTAGTGTAAATATGTATTGTAAGTACTATGTTTAAATTATGTAATATTTAACACTGGCAAGTCATGGCATATTTAGTTAACGTTGAAGTCAGAGAGATTTTGTCGCGCCTCTGGGCGCGGGAGCGCGCCAGCGGGTAGTAGTAGCAGTAACGCCGTGCTCGGAATAAGAAATACAGTCGAGTGCTGCTAGTCCTAGCTGTGTTACATCTAACGGCTAGTGTGTGGATCTAAGTACGACGGGAAAGTAATGATCGGCATATCTGGAAGCATGGCCGGGCAAGTTATTATGGATTAATGGGCATAGTGCTGAAGAAACGAGGACTTAAATGTGAAGCGCACTGTGGGCCCAAGTCGCAACAGTAAAAGCCCGATGCCACATTGTGTCACTGCCGTGGACTTCCGTCGATCCACCGACAACGAGGGAAGTAAGATCTACGTAATTTTCGTAGGTTAAAATTGTAGGCTTGCCAGTGACTGTGCTTTTCTCTGAAGTTGAACAATTAATAACAAGCACTTTATAATCGAAGTGTTGCAGTTACATTCCACCCGACAATAACACCAAGTAGGTTCCTTCCAATCCTTACCTTATTGAACCGAGTGTGTCACGCCATTATCAAGAGAAAATATGACAAACTGCCTATTGGCTTCTGTCTCGGGTTCTTCGGCCGACGTTCATCTAATGATTTTTCTGACGTTTCGCCAGCACGAGTGGCTGGCATTGTCAAAGCTTCACCCTCCATTGCCGGTGGTGAACTGGAGCCGAGCTCGCGGGCGCAGGCTATATGTACCTGGCGCGCCAACGTCCGAGGGCTTCTCCGCGGTCATTTCCGGTGCGGTTCTCCTCTTGCTACCTGCGACGGTCGTTCGCTGCAGTACGGGAAGCCAGGATCCGTTGACCTTAAGGCTTTCCTCTTTCTTGTTCAAACTGTTCGCGTGTTTTTGTATTTCTACAGCTTCTCTGAACAAGCGCGTGTGATAGTGCTTCTCTACAGCCAGAAGTTCCGTGTCGGCGAATTTTATTACATGGTCGGTCTCATTCAGTGCGTGCTCTGCCACGGCCGATTTCTCCACCTGCCCCAACCTGCAATGTCGCTTATGCTCTTTGATCCTGGTGTTAATGGATCGTCCAGTCATTCCGACATAAACTTTTCCGCATGTGCATGGTATGCGGTATATTCCCGACATTGCTAGTGGGTCTCTTTTCTCCTTCGCCGATCTAAGACACTCTTTGATCTTCCTTGTCGGTTTGAAGATCGTCTTTACGCCATGTTTGCGCAATATACGGCCGATTCTGTCCGTCACTCTGGGAATGTATGGCAGAAAGGCCGTACCCGACAATTCTTTTTCCGATTCCTTACTTCGCCGAGGGTTGGGCTCTGTTACACCTCTAATATAATTTGTGGAGTAACCATTGCTCCTCAGGACAGTTTCCAGGTGTTGCATTTCTCGTTTGAGGTGTTGCGGCTCACATATTCGTCCTGCTCTCGTTACGAGCGTACTAATCATGCCTCTTTTCTGGCTCGGGTGGTGGTTTGACAGTTTGTGCAGGTATCGGTCCGTGTCAGTCGGTTTTCGATACACGCTGTGTCCCAGATCTTCGCCGTCCCTTGTGACGAGAACATCTAGAAATGGCAGTTTCTTGTCCTTTTCTACTTCCATGGTAAATGTTATGTTGGCATGGAGGCTGTTCAAGTGTCTTAGGAAGTCACTGAGCTGTTCTTCACCATGGCTCCACACCACGAAAGTATCATCGACGTACCTGTACCACACCTTAGGTTTGCAAGTCGCCGAGTCCAGTGCCTGTGCTTCGAATTGTTCCATGAAGAAGTTGGCCACCACTGGACTGAGAGGACTACCCATGGCGACGCCTTCCAGCTGTTCGTAGAAATCGCCATTCCACGTGAAATAGCTCGTGGTGAGACATGCATGGAAGAGCTTTCTGATGTCTAGCGGAAAAAATGGAACCGATGTGCTCCAGAGCGTCACTGAGTGGCACTTTCGTAAATAACGAAACAACATCAAAGCTGACCAGGATGTCGTTTGGTGCAAGTTTCAGTTTCTTCAGCTTCTCAATGAAATGTCCTGAGTCCTTAATGTATGTGTCGGACTTCCCCACGTGTGGCTGGAGCAGAGAGGCCAAGTGTTTTGCCAGTTTATATGTCGGTGATCCAGGAGCGCTAACGATCGGTCTCAGTGGAACGTTGTTCTT
The DNA here is from genome assembly GCF_023898315.1 of Schistocerca nitens. Classification (NCBI taxonomy): domain Eukaryota; kingdom Metazoa; phylum Arthropoda; class Insecta; order Orthoptera; family Acrididae; genus Schistocerca; species Schistocerca nitens. The sequence goes on from NC_064616.1 coordinate 715,913,484, forward strand.
ATGGATCTTGGGTAATCCATACAGCCGAGGTGGTAGGGCTTCTGTGTTGCGCAGGTTTCTCTGTATGTCCGCCGGCAGAGAAGACGCCTTGATTAATCGATTCGTATTCCGTGTGATACGTTGCGCTAGACATCAGAAAGCTCTTCCATGCATGTCTCACCACGAGCTATTTCACGTGGAATGGCGATTTCTACGAACAGCTGGAAGGCGTCGCCATGGGTAGTCCTCTCAGTCCAGTGGTGGCCAACTTCTTCATGGAACAATTCGAAGCACAGGCACTGGACTCGGCGACTTGCAAACCTAAGGTGTGGTACAGGTACGTCGATGATACTTTCGTGGTGTGGAGCCATGGTGAAGAACAGCTCAGTGACTTCCTAAGACACTTGAACAGCCTCCATGCCAACATAACATTTACCATGGAAGTAGAAAAGGACAAGAAACTGCCATTTCTAGATGTTCTCGTCACAAGGGACGGCGAAGATCTGGGACACAGCGTGTATCGAAAACCGACTGACACGGACCGATACCTGCACAAACTGTCAAACCACCACCCGAGCCAGAAAAGAGGCATGATTAGTACGCTCGTAACGAGAGCAGGACGAATATGTGAGCCGCAACACCTCAAACGAGAAATGCAACACCTGGAAACTGTCCTGAGGAGCAATGGTTACTCCACAAATTATATTAGAGGTGTAACAGAGCCCAACCCTCGGCGAAGTAAGGAATCGGAAAAAGAATTGTCGGGTACGGCCTTTCTGCCATACATTCCCAGAGTGACGGACAGAATCGGCCGTATATTGCGCAAACATGGCGTAAAGACGATCTTCAAACCGACAAGGAAGATCAAAGAGTGTCTTAGATCGGCGAAGGAGAAAAGAGACCCACTAGCAATGTCGGGAATATACCGCATACCATGCACATGCGGAAAAGTTTATGTCGGAATGACTGGACGATCCATTAACACCAGGATCAAAGAGCATAAGCGACATTGCAGGTTGGGGCAGGTGGAGAAATCGGCCGTGGCAGAGCACGCACTGAATGAGACCGACCATGTAATAAAATTCGCCGACACGGAAGTTCTGGCTGTAGAGAAGCACTATCACACGCGCTTGTTCAGAGAAGCTGTAGAAATACAAAAACACGCGAACAGTTTGAACAAGAAAGAGGAAAGCCTTAAGGTCAACGGATCCTGGCTTCCCGTACTGCAGCGAACGACCGTCGCAGGTAGCAAGAGGAGAACCGCACCGGAAATGACCGCGGAGAAGCCCTCGGACGTTGGCGCGCCAGGTACATATAGCCTGCGCCCGCGAGCTCGGCTCCAGTTCACCACCGGCAATGGAGGGTGAAGCTTTGACAATGCCAGCCACTCGTGCTGGCGAAACGTCAGAAAAATCATTAGATGAACGTCGGCCGAAGAACCCGAGACAGAAGCCAATAGGCAGTTTGTCAACAAGTGGCCACGAAAGCCTCAACAATTTTGTAAAGAGAAAATATGTTAATTATCAAATTATTTGCATAGACGGTGAAGAGTAACTTTCAGACTGGTTATCGTAGTTAATTGTTGCACTTAATAAGCATACGCCAACCGTATTAACTTAATAATAGACTGAAGTAATAAATTTGATTATTAAGATTTATTTCAATGCATATTCAGCTGAAGTTAATTCAAGGATATTTCATGAAACTATAAAGCTTATTCCACCTGACAATCCCCCAATTAATGAATTATTATCAGTCAAAACATAGTTAATCAATTATTGGCAATATATTTCATTATCAGTTGATTAAACTGTGCAAAGTACCTAATTTTAAAGACAGAATGACAGTCCATTATTCAAAATCTCGATAGATAATTATCTGTGTTGTCAGCATTGCACATTGTTGACAAATTACGAACAAAATAAGTGTAGTTATATTGTTATGACATTGTTTTATATGACTACTGAGCCTGACACAGCACTTACGTAAAAGTCCCCGTTCCACCTGCTGCGCTACAAACAGGTAAACTTTATTTTTGACACAATTATTCACGTACTTAAGAGTACTGTCGCTCATCAGTTGAGCTGGCGACCGATTTTTTAATTGCTTTTACAACTTAATCATTTCTTTCGGCAAAATTTTCACTGGCAAAATTTATTTCCTAATTATTTCCATTATTTCATTTACCGATCGTTATGGAATGAAATTACTCATTCAATAACGATCAAGTTATAACGTCTCCTGTTTCCCACGGAATAATCATTATTTACTTCGGATTCGGATGCCTTATCCCGACGCGGGTCAAAATTCATAATTCACGGTCATTGTCAACAATGGGAGAAGGCCAGGACTGCAAACCGAGAGATCAATGGCTGAATATGTGCGATGTGCCACACTGAATTTTCGACATCTCTGCCTCTGCCAGTAAGCACGGTGCACCCAAGAAGGGGTTATGAGTGTTAAAATTTTCCAGAAGTAGGAAAGTTTTAGGGAATTGATCAATCAATGCATCCAATGCGTTCAGGGGTACTGCACCATCTGGTGGAATATGTAAGTTGCAGACAGTTACTTCCTGCATCGTCCTTATCCTGACAGCCACAGCTTCAAGAGGGGTTTGAAGAGGCACAGTTTCACTGCATACCGATTTGAGGACAGACAAACGCCACCTGACACTCGATTATAGTCACTACAGTTCTTGTAATATTCCCTATAGTTGTGGAGGGCAAGGGTCCGCATTTCTGGGAACCAGGTTTCCTGAAGGGCAATGCAGGAAGCAGGTGTAAAGCTTAAAGAGTTGACGTAGCTCAGCCAGGTGGTGGAGAAAACCGCAGCAATTCCACTGGAGGATGACATTGTGAGACTGGGAACGCATGAAGCATGCAAGGAGGCAATGTATGCCTCAGGGTCAGCTGCTGCCACCGATTGAGTATTTGTGGCCATTTCTATGGTGGATGAGGCAGCAGTGAGATCCAGGTCTGCAGGGGGGGGTAAGATTTCCACCGCATCCTCAGATGCAGAATTGAGAAGGAGTAGTGGTGTTGGGGCCACCAGAGGGTCCTGTTTCTTACCAGACTACTACTTAGTTTGCTTGCTCTCTCGCTTGTCTTTAGGGGCTTGCTGGGAAGATTTCTCTTAATCAGCTTCAGGCATGGAGTAAGACCATGAAGGTCTTCGTCCAACAGCTTTTGGCTCCTTGAGCCACTGGCGAGTTTCCGCGGTCGCATTAGTGGAGACCTTGGGGGAGAGGGCCCCAAGGGACCCCCTTCACACGATAGGAGCCGGAGGAGGCTGTTGTTTCTCGGGCAGGCTCTCTAAGTAGGTGCTTTGGGAGCAACATAGGAAGATTTGCTTCCTACCACCAAGGGGGCGTATGTATTCTGGTGGCCCCGAGGGACCACTGTTCTTGGCACAGAGTGAGGAATCATTGGCACTTGGGACGGCGATGATGATGCAGCTGAAGCATGTGTTGACGTCAACCGAATGGGGTTTAATCTTTCTAATTTACGTTTAGCCTCTGTGTAAGTCAACCGGTCCAGCGTCTTGTACTCCATGATTTTCCGCTCCTTTTGGAGTACTGGGCAGTCTGGAGAGCAGGAGGAGTGGTGCTCTCTACAGTTGATGCAAGTGGGAGGTGGCGCACATGGAGTACCTGGGTGGAGTGGACGTCCGAAGTCTCGACATGTGGCGCTGGAAGTGCAGCAGGGAGACATGTGTCTGTACTTCCATCGCTTAAAGCAGGAGGGAGGGACGTACAGTTTGTCACAGTGGTGAACCATCACCCTGACCTTTTCAGGCGGTGAATCACCCTGAAAGGCCAAGATGAAGGCAGCGGTAGCAACCCTTTTGTCTTTGGCTCCCCTGTAAATGCGCCGGCATTTTAAATTGGCGTCGAGCTCGTCGTCAGATGGCAAGAGGAGATCGCCGTGGAATATGATACCCTGGACCATGTTGAGGCTTTTATGGGGAGTGACGAACAGGAATATCACCCAGCTTGTCACAGGTGAGTAACGCTTTGGATTGGACTGAGGATGCTGTCTGAATGAAGACTGCGCTGTTTCTTATCTTTGACAGCGCTGTCATTTCTCCAAATTATCCTCAAGGTGTTCAACGAAAGACTGAGGCTTCGTAGGTAGAAAGCAGTCTCTATCAGTTTTGCTACAGACTAAAAACCGAGGCGAATATGGCTCTCTCCATTCTGTAGCCCTACGTTCCTCCCATGGTGCAGCGAGGGAGGGAAACGATTTAGAGTCATACCTATCGGCATTGTATTCGATCTTGCCCTTCTTAGAGACTGCTGGTGCCGTACGGTCACCAGCAAGAGATGACTTAGTCCACTTCATTGCGGGTCATCCACTCTGATGCCACCCACGCCGATCAGGGGCTTTCCCCACGGGCGCCACCCAGCCAGAGCAAAGGCCAACAGGCATGATGGCCATTGCTGGGAGTCCTAATGTCCCAGGAAGACAGGTATCTACTCCTTGGCCTATATGGGATGTTTACAGCTCAGGCATCAACAGTGAGATCCTTGTGTTGTCAGGGCGCTACCACCAAATTGGTACATGATGGCCGCACCTCAACGCACTGGCTACTGTGCTGGATATTGGGTGCAGAGAAATCCAATATTGTCATTGGGGTGAAAGAGGACTGGAGACAACGGAAGAAGATGACATACCCGGTAAGTGTCCTCACCCAAATAGTTGAATCACAGATGGAGGTCTAAAGCCATGACAAGAGATTCTGAAGATCGAATGTAAGGGCACTATGGATGACTCGTCCACCATATAATGCATACTTCTCCATATAGCCCGCACTTCTGTAGAATTTTAAAAGTGGCAGGTCAAACCATAGAATGAGACCTAAGCTCATAGAGCCGAAAAGTGTGAGACTCCTTTTAGTCGCCTCTTATGACAGGCAGGAATACCTCAGGCCTAGTCTAACCCCCGGACCCGCAGGGGGACGGAAATTGGGAAATGGATCTTTGTATCAGAGAACCATTGGCGGTTAGTCCACACGACGGAAGAAGGAGTGGTATCATTAAAAGAACTAATGAATGAAATCCAGCTAGTTTTTTTGCAATCCTGAAAAACGCAACGACACTCTGCACGCAACTGTTTGTAATCAGTGCAGTTTGCAATTGTAGGATAACGGTTAAAAACTCTGAGAGCACATCTCCTTAAGCGAATTGCGTCGCGGCACACCTCGGCCTACAAAGGGACTGGTAAAGAGGAAGTTCAAGAAATGGGACGTTCTGCGGCGGTAAGAATAACGTTCGTAAGATATTCTACCTGGTCATCACAACTGGGGAAACGTTGTTAGTTGAAGATCGCCAGGGAAGATTAAAGCCTCCTGTCGGTTTGTAATCTGCCATTTGGGTGTGCACCTAGGTGGGGTAGGAGTCAACAAATGGATAGCACACGGGAAGTGGTCGCTCAAGTGTGTGTCAGAGAGAATGAACCACTCGATATGATTGGCAAGCTGGGCAGTGCAGAGCGATAGGTCCAAATGGGAATAGGTGTGTGTGGAATCTGAAAGGAACGTGGGTTCTCCTGTGTTAAGGCAGAGGAGGTTAAGTTGACTTAGGTCAGCTAAAAGGGCACCTCTCTGACAGGTTCTAGAAAAACCGCAAAGGGGGTGGTGCACATTAAAATCACCAAGTAGCAGAGAAGGGTGAGGTAGGTTTCCAGTAAGGTGTAAGAAGTCTGCTCTGGTGACATCTGATGATGGAGGGATGTAAAGGGTACAAAGAGGAAAGATCAAGTGACAAGATCATATGGCATCCCATATGAGCAGCATGACTCCATCATGAGATGGAATGGCGTCCTTGGGGGAAGATCAGAACGGATCGGGAAGAAATGCAACAGCTCAAAGCGGTCGTGAGGACGCAATTTTGTTCGCTGGAGTCAGAGAACAAGTGGATGCTGCGATTCTAAGAGCAGCCGTAAATCCACGTTGTTTGATTGGAGGCCACGAACGTTCCATTGAAGGAGAATCATAACGAGGAAAGAGGAGGAGGGAAAAAATGAAGGGGTGTCACCTCGGTGGCTGCAGGGTGTCAGCCTTCAAAGACTCACTGCCTATTGGTCCCCGTGTCAGCTTTGGGAGGGGTGACTGAAGGTGTGAACGGTCACCTAAGGTGAGTGAGCCCCACCCAGAGAGCGGGCGGGAGGGGGGGGGGGGGGGAGGGCCAGTTGGAAGGAGCACGCCATCGAAGATGATGCAGTCGTGGGGATTATCTTGCAATGAGCCAATCATCATCTTCACAGTCAAGATTTACCAAACGTAAACGAAGCTCCTGATTGAGAGACCCTCCCAGTTGCACCACAGTTAGTCATGGTTTCACATACTGAAGACAGCCAGTCCTTTGCTATGGTAAATCCGTTTCTTATTCAGAAAGGTGTTGTTGGCCCTGTGAAATTCTGCTCTCATTTATGCAATGGCATATTGCCTTTGAAGACTACTTCTGATTCTCAAGCAGAACAACTGCTTGGTGCTTTGCTTCTCCATGGCTATCCTGTTCGTGTTGAGGCCCATAGAACTCTGAATTCTTCCCATGGTGTTATTTACACTAGGCTGCTCGATGGCGCAGATGCTGGAGGATCCTGCTACATGAGATCTACAGAGGCATTGGCATTCTCCCTATGTCGATCTGTAGAGTCCAGGGCAGAAAAACGGTTGGCGGTGCAGACCAGCGACATGGAGGTAGGCCGGCAGAGGGTATCACGTGGCGACACCATAGAAGAGGATCTCCGAGTGGCTGAAGGAGAAGACCGTTTACCTTTGACTTGTTGGAGCAATTCCGGTTGGCAGAGGACGACTCAGATGTTTGTTGCCTAGAGGGACGTAGGAAGTCTTCACGGGAGTATTCCTTCTGTTGTTACCGGCCTGCCGGTTGTGGTGCAGGTGACTTCGCCCGGTGAGGCGAACGTTTAGTAGCTTGTTGCAAAGCTGGATGATCAGACGGCGATGCTGCCATGACACTGAGCGATTTCACAACCACAGTTCTGAATTTGAGGTCGTACGTCTGCGTGACCACGCCCTTCATGGAGCGAGATGCAGCAAGAACAGTAGTGTGCCAAATGGTAGAACACAGGGTTTGTGACTAGCCAATAACTTGTGAGCAAACAGGTAAGGTACTTTTCCCTTTACCCGTAGGTTCTGGATAGCCTGCTCATCATGATAGATGGGACAATCTCAGGAGGAGGCAGCATGGTCGCCATTGCAGTTAATACAGCAGGGAGAAGGAGGCAGACAATCTCCCTCATGAGTATCCCTACCACAGGTTACACATTTTTCTCGGTGTCGACAGGACATTCAAGTGTGGTTGAAACGATGACACTGGTAGCAGCGCATCTGGTTCGGAATGTACAGTCTGACTATGATAACATCATAGCCTCATGTGATCTTGAACGGAAGTACCACTCTATCGAAAGTAAGAAGAGTGCGTGTGGGCACTAACTATTCATCTACCTTTTTCGTCACCCAATTGACTGCATTGACACCCTGATCAGAGAGGTACTTCTGGATTTCTGGTGTAACTAACTCCATAGGCAGAAATTAGAGAGCTACGACCCTTGACACGAACAGGATAGCAGTGGAGAAACAAAGTGACGGGCAGTTATTGTGCTTGAGAATCAGTAGTAGTCTACAAAATCAAAGTGCCATTGTGTAAACGAGAGCAGGATTTCACAGGGTCGGCAATTGCATCAAGACCTTTCTGAATAAGAAGCGGATTTACTGTTGCAAAGGGCTGAACATCTTCAGTACATGAAACCACGAGCACCGGTGGTGCAGATGGGAGGGTCTTTGGATTCGGAGCTTCATTCCGTTTACGTTTGGTAGAAGTTGCCTGCGAAGCTGATGATTGACTCATTGCGAGAAAATCCCCCATGATTGCCAGTATCTCTAATGGTATCTTTAACTAGGGGACCCCCACTCAGAGGGGGAGCTCACCCGTCTTAGGTGATTGTTCACATCCTAGGTCACACCTCCCAAACACCTAACAGAGGAGCCAATCGGCAATTTTGGAAGATAACAGCTAGGACAATCACCCCTCTCCGAGCCTGGCCTGTACCAGGGGGTATGTCGAACCTTACCTGTCGAACCGGGTTGGGAATTACGCTTTACCCAGTCATCTGTTACGCGTCAGACGCGTGGGCCGGCCTTCAGTAGCACACAGGGAGGAAGAAGAATAAGAGGAACCTCAAACGCCGAAGCAATGGTAGGATAGGAGGTCAACGAAGAAAGAAAAAAGGAACGAAAAACAGTGGTGAGACTTTTCTGACATCAGGTACTGAGAATGTGGAACACATTCCCAAAAGCACCTTAGACATTTTCCCCAAGGAAGTGAAGAATGAATAACAAGAGGATAGACATTGCAGCACGGAAGGGAAAAGATGCTCCAACGACTGGGGCCCTGTGAGAGCCAACAACGAACAAACCAAAGAGCGGCAAGCCCCCTGGGAGAGAGCATTTTGTTGTTAACCACTGTGTGCAGTTCAAAAATTTTGGAAATTGACTAAGCTTTGCAAAGGAGCGCTAAAACTCTGCTCTTAATCCTGGTATAACGCAGGTGTCAGCTGTTCATCTCCTTGTAATATTGGAGGCAGCTGCTATCAAGAAACGTCTTTCTCATACGTAGTAACTACATTCTGCATGCTGCCCTACATGCACTTTCTGCTTTTGCCCCATATTGACGTTATTCTTATGGATACTCATACCAAGTTTACACCATTTTATTTGTTTACGATCGTATTGGGTGATTACTAAAAATTGTCTGCAAAAAATCTTATTTCTTTTCTTTATTTACGTTTTTGTTAGAAGTGTCAGTAAATAAATATATAATGCTAGTATTAATTTACTGAATTTCAATTTTCCAGCTTTCCCGCTTAAAACCTCTATTCCCATCGGTGTCCCGTTAGTTTGCTGGATTTATTTTAGTTGTATTTGCGTGTTAGGGCGTTATTCATTAGTCGATTTTGAAGACTTTAATATCCGTCAGATTCATGACTTGTGCGGTAGTATCGTATCTTCCACGAATCGTCTTTACCGATAACTTCGAAATATTGTACTATCGTTTCCGAAGACAAACATACTCTGCAGTCACAGTTCACCGAAACTACTTTGTTTCCTACTGGACCTTTTACGTTCACTTCATGTTCTCTTTTTGGAATATGGTGGTTGTTGTAGCTGTTGTTGCAGTTCTACTCAGTTCGAAGACTTGTTTGATGCAGTTCTCTACTATATTCTGTGCAGGCATCTTCATCTCCAAATAACTACTGCAACCTACTTTTATTTAAACCAGCTTATTTTATTCGTCTCTTGGTCACCCATTAAAATTTTTGGCCCTCCCACTTCCCTCCAATACCGAATTGATGATTTCTTGTTGCCTCAATGTCATATCAACCGATACCGTCTTTTTAGCTCTTGATATTTATACAATGGCTTCTCTTTTCCTCAAAGGCCTATAGAAGATATTTTTTCCGTTGCTACACAAGCCTCAGTACGTTTGCATTTGTCCTCCAGACATTACTGCTTAGTCATTTTGCACTTTGTCAGTCTCTAACACCACAATCGACTGTGGGAAATCGGTACAGTGCAAATCTGAGGAGTGTTCACTCACTACTAGTCAAGTTCTTTAGATCATTGGAGGGAGGTGGTACTTTATAATGTATAAATTATTTAACGTAAGTGTGTTTAAATAATGGAATTTTATTAAATGTTTGTTTATGTATGAAAAACTGCAATGTAAAAACTGGTTAATATTAGAGATTTTGTATTGTATAATTCAAAATACATAGTGATTCCCCTCTGCTACAAAAATGGTGTGGTGCGAGCTAAAAGGTGGAATTGGCCCTCGATCTGGGCAGGAAGCGAGAGAGCACAGTAGGAGTCAGAAGCCAGCATCCGACGAGTCAACAGCACAGGCGTCGAACGAGGCATCCAGTATCAGATTTGAGATGGAAAGGTCTCGGGTGTAATTGTGGCTGTAAAATGGTGCTCTCACATTAGATATGGCTATAAAATTGATATTCACGTCGCCAAGAAGAACTAAATAGAGCATATTACTACTAAAGGAGAGACTAAGTAGCCTCCACGTGCTCGCCGCCACTATTGCACCACCACTTCATCAGATTCCAGAGGTTAGAACTGTATATCAGTATGAACCAGTGTATTTGTGTGAATTAATTTTCAATAATGCAAATAATACTAAACTTTGTGTTCGAACATTGAATTGTTTCCTTTCATGGTATCTACCAGGGTTCCTCTCCTCATAATGACCAATATCCTAGTACCCTGTGTGTGAAAAAATGATCATCTGTGCTATTTAACAAAGCATAGTTCTGAATGCAAAAATATATAGAAGTGAGTAGCTAAATTATTAATTTCAGTGATATAAAGGGAGACATTAATTATTGAATCCATGAAAATCTCCAATGTGTTTCGGTTTGCTTCCATTTTACAAACATCAGTGTTTTAATGTTCAGCAGTATAAAAATTGTCAGTGAAAATCACTTGCTTCGCAAGTGGTGTTATAAAGCATTTGGTCTTGAAGTTAATTGAAATTGAACTTTTCCTTAAAGTCTTTTCTGTAATTTGTAGAGAGTATTGGTAGTGCAAATGTTATTAAAATATTGCAAGATAAATGATCTTAAATGGGGAATTAATTCAGCTTCTTTCATAATTCAAAATATTTTTGTAAAGTGTGTTTAGTTTGCTTATATAAAGAAGGGATGGTTTGTGGGACACCAGTTCATTTTTTTATATCAGGAAGAAACCAAACTGAATAGTTGTTTTCTAGCTAAAGAAACTAGAATTAATTATTTAAAAGAGTACAGTATACTTAAAGGTATGTGTACTGTGTTATCTTATTGCATTTGTGATGTGTATATATGTGTTAGTCAAAATTTAATTCTTACCAGATGCCACTTAGTCTTGTGTATGCTGTAGGGAACAATTCATGTGCCAAAGTAGTGAAAGGTAGAAGTGAAGATTGTGGTGAACAGAGATAAAGTCTCTTTTCCATTTCTGTGATTGCTGAACTATGCTGTTGATAACTACTGCTACCCACTGTGTAGTTCGTCTGTCATCGTAGGTGTTCATTGCACATGACTAAGAAAGGATTTATGAAAGTTACTTTTGCAAGAGTAAAAATAGATTCATTAAAAATGTTTCCACATTATTATGTCTAATTAGGCTGGCGGCCGTTTTATTTTTCATTTACAAGAACTCTGTGACTGTAACTTCTTGTAAAATTATAATCTTTCTGGTATCTACTAACTGCTACCATTACGAAATTCACGTTCCTCCCCTCTGTCTGCTAAGTAACACACGGTCAAATTCAAAAATTCTCCCAGAGGGTAACACCAGATTTCGCCGCACTCTCGTCAAGGATACGTTCTTTGTACTTGCCACATTGATTTCTGCGGTTATTTCACGTAGTGTCGCTTTTCTGCTAGTACTGACAACTCTACGCTAACGGCGCTTGGTCGTTGAGTGAAGGCCGTCGGCCATTGTGTTGTCCGTGGTGAGAGGTAATGCCTGAAATGTGATAGTCTTGGGACACTCTTCAAACTGCGGATCTCAGTGTACTGAATGCCCTAACAAGTTCCGAAATAGATTGTCCCATGCGACTTGCTCCAGCTACCATTCCGCATTCAGAGTCTTAATTCCCGTCGCACGACCATCAACTCGGCGGAAACCTTTTCACATGAATCACCTGAGTACAAATGAAGCTCTGCCAATGTATTGTCATTTTATACGTTGTGCACGCGATTCTACCGCTGTCTATGTATGTGCATATCACTATTCCGTGACTTTTGTCACCTCAGTGTATGTTACGCTCTAAGCAAAATTCTACCAGGCAGCTTCCTCTTTCATTCCTTTCCCTCAGTCCATGTTCTCCAACTGTTTCTCCCTCTTCCTTTTCCTACCATAGAATTCTGGTCCCCAACACAAATTTTCCATTCCATTCATTATGTGAAGCCGGCCGAAGTGGCCGAGCGGTTCTAGGCGCTACAGTCTGGAACGGCGAGACCGCTACGGTCGCAGGTTCGAATCCTGCCTCGAGCATGGATGTGTGTGATGTCCTTAGGTTAGTTAGGTTTAAGTAGTTCAAAGTTCTAGGGGACTGGTGACCTCAGAAGTTGAGTCCCATAGTACTCAGAGCCATTTGAGCCCATTATGTGAATTACGTTCTTTAACTCATCCTACATTCTTTCAAACACTTCACATGGAGGGCTACTTGGCATAATTTTGTTCTGCTGTGGTGGGTGTTGGCTCCACGTCTATCATGCCTAAGCTTATGTGTAGAATGACAGTTTTGCTTTTCCTGTCGACCTTTATAATAATCACCTCCTAGAGATTCGAATGGGCAGGAGGGGGGGGGGGGGGGAGAAAATATTTTTCTCTGGGATATTTTACCGAGAGGATCCCATCATTTAACTGCTCTGCAGATCATCAAGTCCTGAGGAAAAGTAGATTCCTCTTGCTCCTAGCTGCGATGGCAGTACCAGCACTGCAAAGCCATTATGGCTGCATTTACATGGCCAATTCAGTCAGTTATCCAGACAGTTGATCCTGCAATTACTGAAAAGATTGCTGCCGCACTTTGAGAACCACATATTTGTATATTCCGTCTGCAGATGCCCTTCAATTGTTGCATCTACAGTACAGCTATCAGTATCATTGAGGAATGCAGGATACTGCAACTCGGTAAAGTCCATGGTTCTTTTGAGGTGTCACAAGTACAAAAACGAAGTAACTGTTAAAAATTCTATCTAGGTGTAGACCCAAGTGGATGTTTGTTTTCAGAAAGGACATTTATTGTGTAATGCAAGTTTTGCGGATTTCACTTTATTATTGTTAAAAATTATATAATTTGAAGGTGGAGGGGGGAGGGATAAAGGAAAGGGAAGGAAATCATAATGCGAGGTGCATTGGGACTATATTAGGATTCAGAGGCGCGGAGTGAAAAATGTGCGCCTCACCAGGATCCGAGGCAGCTGACATATGTTCCCTTCATTCCTTTCCCTTTCCCCCTATTCCCCCACCCTTTCCCCTTTCCCCCTGCTCCTTTAGCCCTTCCCCATAACCCGCTTTACACCCTCTACCTCCGCCTTTATAAACACTTACCCAGTGATAGAAAATGTCAGATTTGAAAACAAACGAAAAAAATTTATTCGTCACAACTCCTACTCCATGTAACAATATTTTTTGTGGTCAGTGTAAGGTGGTTTGTACTTATTAACATCTACATATTAAAAAAAACGTAAATAGTCAACATGGAGCTCTAGCCACAAATTAATACCATATGTGAATGTGAAGTGAATCGTTCCACATAATTATGATCGATCACACAAATGTTCAATAACTGAAACATAGTGGAAGCAATGACCTACAGATCGAACATCACAATGCTTATTAAAAATACAAATAGATGAAAAACAAATGTGTGCACTGTTTACATACAATCAATAGACCTGATAACATCTTGATGGTGTCACATTTAACGTGCTTGGCTATTTCTTGTACACAAAGCTTCACCTTAGTTATGCATTACCGAGAGGCTTTTACTTATAGACTCTACTGCATCTCATAAACAATATAAACGTCAAAATGTCTATAAACAAGACGACAGGCTGCAATCAACAGCTAAACAATCGATATGTGACTATGATGACCGAATACCTACTATCTTGATGCCATCACTACTCGAAGAGCCTTCGCGACATAATATGAACTTCAAAAAAGTGTTCAAAGGTGTGAGCTCCTTTGATCAAGAGAATTACATGCACATATACACAGTAAACATAATGCCGCATGAAGTCTCAAACGAAGGAGACTTTAGATCAACAACCATCCTCTCCTTTTACTATTTCCGGAGGTATTTCGTGGAGTATAGTATGGAGCTCTACATATAAGCACCTAATTAATTTGTTGTGAGAACTGACCCTTCCATAATGGAACACTGTACTTTACTACCACAGTTCCTGATCAGTTTTAAGTGACCCGTCATGAGCTACTTTTACTTGTCAAGTACAATTCCTCCTAACGGAATGAGAGTTTCAAGTGGGATTTCATGCCCTGTACATTGCCTGTCTGGTTAAGCAGTAAGGGTTAACTGCACACACTCAGAACTACAACCCTATTGTCAAAACGGTATTGTTTATGATTTACAGCACTGGCTTCAACAGATAGTTGCTGCTTTAGATTTGTGCTTTTTGGTCAAAGTTTCGAAACAACTGGTACTGGAGAAACATCTTTCAGAAAAGTAATTAGGACTCCTACTGAATAACTGAAGATGTTATACGAACGAGAATGTTACCAGCAACTGTCTCGATACATTGTCCGCTGACAGTCACACTACATTCATAAATTATAAAGAACCTTAAGATGGTTATCGCGATTTCTGGTGGAAGGCTGCCGATGATATCGAAGTTGAAACAAGATATCGATGTACACGCGACCGCTAGCCCAACCACAGGCAACAGCGAGTAGAAAGGCTTCGTATCTACACTGATCGTTCCACACACTACGCCACAGGACAAGCAAACAGCGCTGAGCGCCCTTGTCCCATTCCTCTTGTGTACTTTGTGATGCTGCAGTATCACGCAATGCCACACAACAAATTACATAAGGTGCCATCTCCCTAATAGAAAATATATCCATAAAAAAATTAGGTAACTTGCAGAAGCGTCCGATTTCATCCGTCTGCTTCGACCCATAAAGTCATCAATAAAGCGGAAACGCCAACTTCCAGCGAACATAGACTGCGTTTAAAATAAGTTGCGACTTCTGACAGTTCAGTACGGAGCGAGTGGAGGGAAGCGTAGTTCCCAGCGTGTGTTGGACGCGTTAGCAGGTGAGCGCAGTATAATGCCAGGCCTACAGGCGCGAACCTGCCAGGAAGTCGTGCAAGCCGAGCAATCTGCAATTTTTCTCAAACGTTTTTAAAGAAACTATTCGGTAATAAACTCTAATTCTCGCACATATTATAGTTTAATTCGTCAGCTTCATGACGAACCAGCTATGATTTCGTCAATGGTCATAGTTATTGTGATATTTCGATAGCAGGTAAACTACTGAAAGAAATTCTTGGTTGGCAGAGAAAAGTAAATGATAGGTTACATACTGCTGCGTACTAAGTGTAGATGATATATTGAATTATTCTTTAAACTTTTGAGGATATCGCCATATGTTTCCAATTTCGATACAATTTGATGTAATTAAAGCGCTCCGTGACGAGCTCGTGCGTCAGTGAAAAAAAAAAAAAACTGAATAAAATATTCATAAATTCGTCGTATCTCATAAATGGTTTCAGGTATCAAAATGGTTCAAATGGCTCTAAGCACTATGTGACTTAACATCTGAAGTCATCAGTTCCCTAGACGTAGAATTAATTGAACCTAACTAACCTAAGGACATCACACATATCCATGCCCGAGGCAAGATTCGAAACTGCGACCGTAGCAGCAGCGCGGTTCCGGACTGTAGCACCTAGAACCGCTCGGCCAGGCGGCCTGCCCCGTTTGAGGTATCCAAACAAGATTTTGTCAAATGATAGCGTGCAAATACGAGTATGTTTTGCCGTACGATTAATATGCGGAACTTCAATATCTACTGCAATAATCAAACGACTACAGATTTTTTCAATGAAATAATGTAATTATGGAGAGCCATCGATAGCTAGTGAAACTAGAACTGCTGTGGGGTTTGTGACAATAGAAGTGAAGATGTTAAGAGTTTATTTTTATACTGAGAATGGACTGTTTCATGGACTATTGACCCGACTAGTACTCAGTTGTTAGTTTAACAACACTATTTCAGGATTCTGTCGCAATTTCAACTGCATTAGATTGCTAGTGAGATGAATATTTCTGTTCTCTGCTGTGTTTTGCCAAACGAAGCAGATTTTGACATGGCGACAAGAGAAGTTACGTATTCTTCAAAACTCGTCACAGTCCTTCATGAATCAACGTCTCCTGAACTGCCTTCTTGGTATGGCTGACAAATCAAGACCAGGCCTCTCATGCAACATTTTCAATGACTTCTTTGGTCAGCATTTCAACCTCACTGAGCGTAAACTACTTGTTTTTGCCTCATTACTTTTCACCTAGGCCCATATACTATGTCGTATTTAAATGAGCGTGATACAGAGGAAGCCATAATAAACTATTCCCTTTGCCATCAGCCAGTTCGTCGACCCCGTAGCGTGAAGTTATGGCTTGTACAGCACTAAAAATTCCATTACCTTCGCCTTATACATGCTAGAATCACCTTTATCTCAAAGAACATTTTTTGTACCCGCAAAATACCCGCTTTCCTTCACTGCATTGTTGAAGCTTTTTGCATCACAAGAGAGCGATAATGCATTTTGTCCATTACTATTGTCGAATTTCGAGGAATGTATTTAGCAGAACGTTATCTTCCCACTCCATGAACTTCTTGTCTAACGACACTTATTGAAAATCTCTTATTCAGATGTACTGCACTGTTGTTAGAAATGCAACACCAACACAAAACACTTGTTACAATAACTACCGACTACAGCACTCCAATGCCAGGAAATACGACGTTACAACGAGAGCTGACGTAAGAGGATACATCTAAAGCGTGCTGTTTTATTCATGGGCTGGCACAGGGACGCGTTACCAGCCGATGCGCTGGCGGCGTGGTAGGGAAAGCTTGTTCGCCATTGGTGTTACCTGGGCACTGGCGTCATGTCCCTCTCCGATCAGTCAAACGTCGAAAGTCACAACTAATTTTAAACGCAGTAATATGGCGACCATTGCGTCACTACATAAACGTGAACCTAAAAATTACAAGAGAATGTTTCACTCCAACTATAAAACGAAACTAACGGGACAATCGCAGGCAGTAGGGGGGTTTAGGGCGGAGACAAGCTAAACATACGACAGTTAAGAAAAACACCACCACACGGAAATATATTATCCACCAAATCAACTCACACTCAACGTTCAACACACCGCTACAAACACGACAACCACATCTACACATATATAGCTAAATTTGAACCCTATATAGAGAAATACAAACACATACAACTCCGAAACACGATATTGGACAATTACTACCACCTAAATATCTCAAACGAAGCCCTCGACATCTACAGCAAAACAAAAAATTACGAGCACCACAAACCTCACACGGGCTACATAGTACACTAGCAACCAGCAACACCAAAAACCTCGAAAGCTCAGCAACGCTTGTATTATCTAGATCAATTTAAGTACAACCAAAATACCGTACATCTAAAACAAACACACACACACACACACACACACACACACACACACACACACACACACACACACACACCTATATGAAGAAAACGCATCTGACGTAACAGTACTACCCTCTTCAATATATACCTCAATAAGCCCCACAAGTTTCCTCTTACTGCAACTACGCAAAACCGTGAAAACACCGTCAGCGTACTCACTCCCACCTCCCCCCCGCCCACAAATCGCTCCTCCCACACCTCTTGCCTATCTAGGACACGCCAACGTCAACTGCGATCCCTGGCCTAACCAACTTCCCCCTATACTTAACATACGTTCAACTCACTACCCTACATAAAGGAACGCAATGCGACACTCCATTCCATACTCATGTGCCCAAAACTTGTAGTGGATCTGCAACAAAAATAATAAGTAAGCTACACAGATTTCCTCATGGCCGATCTAGATTTCTCGAACCAGGTACCATGCTGAATCGATAGCCAGGCGTTGGCGCCAACATACATCCACATGTATAGGTCCCTGGTCAAATTCATCCGCTGTCCCCCAAGAATAACACCAAACATTCTGCTATTAACCCAGAAATCTGCATAAACTTTATGATCGGCTACATGACGTTGCCAAGAGCAGCACGTAACTAACAGCTTGTAAACTTACGGGTCATATCAATCCCTAACGATAAAGACATAAAAATTAAATTTCATTCCGCATGAAAAACACCAAACCAATCATACTTAACAAAAACGCCAAACGCATAAACCGCAGAAACCAATAGACCATAACAACTAACTGGAAACAAAGCTCGCACTTTCAGCTCCACGTTACCAAGGTGATTGAAAAGACGCAAATAAGCAAATAAACCCACGTTGCCAAACTGAGTACCGCACGTTACACAAACAGCTCCACACATCAACATCCACCACAAGAGTGCGCCACCAAATACAGCACGACATCTACAAACACGAACCACTCAAAAGCACCATGTCAGTGACATCACACATCACAAAACTATTACGTCACAGTTCAAAACAGAGGTGTGGAATGGGATGCTTCCAATGACCAAAATCGTTGACTTTGTGGAAACATCTTCACCCAAAACTCTGCTCTGGATGCTTTGTGATATTAGAGAAACGTCTACATCTAAAACTTATTTCGTGTCTTTATAGGTACCTGACTGCTTGTAAACGTCTACTATGTGAAAGTATTCGCGAAATATATCATGTAATATGGTGTAACTTCAGTTTGTTCACGCCCGATGAGCACATCAGCCAATTTCCTATGGTTGAGGTTTCTCTACTGATAGTTGCAGTAATTATGCTGGAATTCACTTCAGTATTCAATGGGCAGCAATATTTTGTAAGCGTAAAGCAAATACTGAAACAAATATCAGCTATATAGTCTGCCATAGGTAGTCCTGTTAGTATTCATTCCCTCCTCACACTCCATACTCTGAATTCGAATGCTTTCCAAGTAATTTGAATAAAGCGAATTCCTTAATTATTGTTGACCAGAATAACTTGAAATAAGTCGTATGTATTCTTACAGAATACAGTATCTTCACAGAATAACCCAGCAATTAACTTTGGTTTCGTCTTGTTTGTGTTCATTCTTCACTTAAAATGTAGCCGCGCGGCCTGACGCGTCTTGTCACGGCCCGCGCGGCTCCCTCCGGCGGAGGTTCGAGTCCTCCCTCGGGCGTGTGTGTGTGTGTGTGTGTGTGTGTGTGTGTGTGTGTGTGTGTGTGTGTGTGTGTTGTTGTTGTTGTTGTTGTTGTTGTTCTTAGGGTAAGTTAGTTTAAATTATACTAAGTAGTGCGTAAGCTTAGAGACCGATGATCTCAACAGTTGGTCCCATGAGACCTTACAACAAATTTCCAGACGTAAAATGTAAAACTATCTTGTAAGCGTAGCAAATGAGTGTAAGGCTCAGAACAATTACTATCCTAACAAGTAACAAGTAGTAGCTGTAACCAGACTGCAAACGGAAATTTAAGCTGATGGTTGTAAACGTAGTCTGTCATTAATAGTTGTGGAGACTTATTACCTATGTATTATTTTATGTACAAAATATCACTTTATTGTTTAGACGGTGAGGATATCTGATATTGGGTCAAATGAAATTTCCAACAGGTTTTTTTATTATTTTTTTTTAAATTGTAGTACTGTTGATTGCTGAGGATTTCGTGTGGTGGACGTATCTGTGTTAGCCTCTGTTTTCGTATGGCTTCACTATTAAGATCATCATATATTTAGTTTGACCTCTCCCAACGCCTTTTAGTTCTCTCCGTAGCCCCAGAGCACAGCCGATTTCCTTCCCCATCCTTTTACACAATCCGAGCTTGAGCTCCATCTCTAATGACTATGATCTCCACGGGACGTTAAAACCAATCTTTCTTCTTTATACGTGCCCTGCGGCGCGCGTCGCAGCACCTCAAGCTACAGGTCTCATGAATTGCAGTGACTGTCTCCAGAGGGGAGCGAGTTACATTTCAGGTCAGTTTAATACTTCGTAGCTGCGCGTTTAAATACATTCACACTCTCGATAACATATACCAAAATTAAGTACTTTACTGGGCGCCTCTTCGTTGACATGCTGATATTCCACCTTGGCCCTGGACATAGGTGATCGTTCGCGATGTTTGTCGGTCAAGGTAACTAGTGTGGCGTCGTAAGTTCGTTGTAAGGGGGGGGGGGGGGGAAGCGCGTATTTCCCGTGGCGCGACCGTGGATCGAGGCCCATGAAAAGACAGGCCATGGCGCATATGTCGCAGCACGTGATACTGCATGCCTTACGAGTGCCAGTAGCCGTCTGCGGCAGAGAGCTATTAACTGTCGGACACGATTTTAGTAATTCTTGACTGTACGTTAAAATGTATGCATGGTTTCGATAGCACACCACAAAGTTAAGACCTATAGTGGGTACATTTTCAATTACATATTAATTTCCCTAGGGACCAGCACGGAACCGATGATTCGCGAAGTGTGACAATCAAGTCAACTAGTGGAACGTCACAACTTCTTTGTAAGGGTTCGTATTTATCGCGGGCACCGGTGTGGAATGAGTGACGTCGTGGTGGTCACATTGTCTAAGCGTCAGATAGTGTGTCCGCCATTTCGATGACGTCACAGGTCAAAACTGACGGATAGAACGCAATCTTCGGTTGTAGAATATAAATGAATGCGGGTATCCATAGGAAGGATATACTGAATCACAAGCAGCATAAATTATAGGACAGTTTTAATACAAAAGTGTGCTGAAATTTTCATAAATTTGGTTATACGTGACTGAAGTGATGGAAATCACAATCACTGAGTCGTGACAAAGCTTTCGATTTGAGCGCCCTTTCCTTGGAAGTTATATGAAATAAACTAACAGAGAAAAACATGATTAACATTAAAGGCTAGAAACAATAATGAGCATATTACATAAAGCGAACAATATTCAGTTGATATAAAGGTCATGCTTATTCTGCTTTCTTCTCTATCGTGTTACTCATATATGCACACAATATATTTTGGAACATTATTAAGTTTCTTATGAGAAATTTTCCCATCTACTAAAACCTTTCACCTGTGATCGATTTTTATTAATTCGTGTAAAAATTGCACAACGGCGGCTCAAAATCAACTGCTATCTGGGTAACGTAGATGAACTTACTTGAAATTAGGCAAAAACTTTATCCCTTAAATTTGTATGCGTAATTTTATACTCGGTAGTGATCTTGAGCAGCGATGATATCGAGCAGCGATAATTTAGCTGTTCAGTTGTCAATGGATAATATCAAACACTGTTGGGTAATGGTTGGTAAATATACACACACGATAATACGCTTTAGAAACGTTTTTCTAGTAGCGTATGCACCACATTTCGTTGTGATGACGGTGGCTACGTATCATGATACGGACTCTTCGAGAAACTCAATGTTTTATGTTGTTGATAATGTTATCTGTATGTTATTTAGCATGATACTGTTGGTTTCTGGGTTTTTACCAATGCAATACACACTTATCACACCTAACACCAAATCGGGAGTCGTTTGCGAGGAACACTGAAACATTACACAATGAAGGCTTTCACGAGCGGATGGTACTGTTGTTGATAATTCTTCCGGGTTATATGGCCGTGGTCCATGGAATTCTTCTATTCCTAACGTTTCGTCCAATACTACGTTGGACATCTTCAGAGGTATGGCTGGTCCTGCTGGCAGGACTCAGCAGGACCAGCCATACCTCTGAAGATGTCCAACGTAGTATTGGACGAAACGTTAGGAATAGAAGAATTCCATGGACCACGGCCATATAACCCGGAAGAATTATCAACAACACTGAAACTTTACATTATTATGTACAGCTTACCAACAATCTCTTCGCTGATGGACGGACAGATTCCATACAGTTCTATGAGATCGCATACATAAATTCCTCTTTAATAATCCCGAAGTCTACGGGACGCCTTCATCCAGATCTCTGTATACAGCACACCATTACACCACCCTCAATCTTAGGCAAGCGGGAGAAAGCAATTCTACGTATCATTGTCATTGGCAGCATACACATCAACTACAGGAAGATTCAGAACTTCTTTTGCGGCGTGCCGAGCCTGTTGGAAGCAGATTGGTCTTCCTGTCTCACATCTAGAGTGAAAACGGCGGCAGTGTCTGTAAAATGAAATGCCAAATTATCTATTTGACATTGAGATTTGTCACTTAGACAAAATGATCGTTGTACACCAATTACTTTTGATTCACTTCGCCAGAGATTGCCCCAAATAACTTTCCAAATCAGCAGTTTCTTTAGTAACGAGGGTCCAGTGCCTCACAAAGTATGTATCATACTCAAATCACTCATCTGAAATAATCTACTATTAAGGCTCAATGTACTTGAGAACATTTTTCAGACTTCAACGGAGCAGTGGGCTTCTCTAAGTTTCCACGCTACATGATATATACATGAATTGAAGTTAGTAATATACTTCAGACAATAGGACCTGTTTCATTCGTTTTTACTGCATGTGAGGGAGTTACAAACTTACAAGCTATTACATGTCAAACAAATGTAATTGTGCCGTTTGATTGTAGGAGTCATCGAAAGTTTATTAGATATTTCAGAAAACCTTGTTTAACAAAGTGTTCTTTCTTTCTTTTCAAAAAACTTATCTACATACAACACATTTCATTTTGTACAACCAGAATGTAGCCTTGTTACCTGAAAAAAGACAACTGCAATGATGTCCCCAGCGCGTCTTACACAATTAACACTTTTATCTTAGTCACTATTAATCTGCTGCTACGAATACGGAAAGATTAAGAGTGTGTGATTTTCGTCTTTCTTTGTAGCTGTTGGTGAGACTGCAATAATTCGTAATAAAGGTTTTCAGAAGACAATCTACTCCACTCTCAACTTATGCTTCATTTACATCTGTATTTCTATTGTACACGCTTCTTCCTCTCCTTTTTAATGAACTTGGTGTGTTGTTTCATCCTTGGATATATGTCTGCGACATTTAGTTTATCGAGCATCTAGCGCTAAAACACCATTTAACTATACATTTAAGATATTCGCAACTTAGAGCGCTTCGTTCCCATTTTCCATCCTGCGTTTCTTAATCTTTAACTGAAAATTGTTTCGCTCAAAATACGTGAAAGTCACCATCACCATCTCTAGTTCTGTATCAAGAATTCTAAACTCATCTCACAAAAACAGTTCTTAATTTGCAGTACAGTGAAGACAGGCGAGACCATATAATTTGGTACGTGCGTTTGCGAGCAATAAGTATAACCAACGCTTAGCCTAATATACCTATGTAGTATTTTCCCCGCGTATTTCATTTTATATACCAACATTCAACGCTTAGAATATTCAGTTGATATAGAAAGGTTTCAATCCCTCTACACTTCACGTCGGCAAAATTAAAATGCTATCATACCACAAGCGTAGCGTGACGCTAGTTTTTGAAAACGTCTTTCTACATGGATGTTAAGTTATATGGTTTCTGGCGGTTGAGTTTCGATACGCCCTCTCCGCGGGTGTTTAACCCGTTTTTCCATGAACACAACAATTATGGAAGTAGCTCAGGAAACTAAAGGATAAAGTGTCTGCTTTGTTTATAAGCTAGCAAAATAACTGTCGATGGATACAGAAATATAAGAATATCAAGATTTCAGTTTCGCATTCACTTTGGTCACAGGCCAACTACAGTTGGAATCGCCTAGTCTGAGTACTGAATGAATTTACATTAATTTCGGATTTTTTTAGCTGAAGTGTCTAGTTAAATAAATAATGAACAGGAAATGACACACAACCGCAATCAAACAGTTCAACAGAGGATTAGTCAAGGAATAAACGATGCCCTGTACACAAAAAGGAAAACGTTTTTCACATTTTGGAACTGATGAATGGGCTTTCCTGTATAGAATATAACGCAGATGATTAAAAATTAGCTCATTATTCAGTTATTGTGTGAAGATTCTATTCCTCGTAAGAGTATCACGGTCTGTTCAACTACTGATGGTAAGCAAACTGCCTTCACAGCATTCTACTTCGATGTATGGTTGAGAGGAGGACACGAATGCTAATTAAGTACACGTACGAATTATTAAACGAACTTATGAAAAACTTCATAAAACTTGCATATTGGTTCATGAATAGAAAATTGGATGCCAGGCATCGACAAGTAGACACTAAGTGGATGTTTATAAGCAGTGACATACCTATAAAGACAGTCCTAAGCTTCACACACAGAAGTTCCACTAACAACACGAAGTATCCGGAGCCGAGTTTTGGGTGTCGATGTTTTCACAAAATCAGCAATGCAAACATTTCTTATGGAAACATTTTGTTATTGGCACGACACAGCTGATATCAGTATTCGTTGTGTGGCTTTGCATGATATCTGACGTCACAACAGTTCGTTCCCTTAATTCGCAGTAGGGGGCACTGCAACGCGCTCGCACTGTGACGTCACAGAAAGAGCACATATAAGGAGAGGAAGAGGGCGCTGTGTGCTATTTGCTCGTTGTCTGCCATAGTGCGTGTTACGGTCAGTGCAGAAATGGAGCCTTTCTACTCGCTGTTGTCTGTGATGGGGCTGGCGGTCGCGTGTCCGTCCATCTCTTGTTTCAACTTCGACGTCATCGGCAGCCTACCACCAGAAATTGCTATAACCATCTTAAGGTAAGTTTTTTTATATAATTTATGAATGTAGTATGACTCTGCCAGGGCACAATGTATCCAGATAGTTGCTGGTAACATTCTCGTTCGTGTAATGTCTTCAGTTATTCAGTGGGATTCCGAATTACTTTTATGAAAGGCCTTTTCCTCAGTAGCAGTTGTTTCGAAACTGTGATCAAAAAGCGCAAATTGAAAGCAGCAACGATCCGTTGAAGCGAGTTTTCTAGAAATAATAAGCAAATGTTGTTCGACATTACTGATGTAGTGCTGACGGTATGCAGTTAACCCTTGCTGCTTAATGAATCAGACGATTTACAGGGCGAAAATACCCACTTGAAAATCTAATTCCGTTTGGAGAAATTGTAGTTGACAGATAAGTTAAAATAGCTCAACTCATCAAGGGTCACTTAGTACTGAATAGGAACGATTGGTAGTAGTTTCATTATTGAAGTTTCAGATCTAAGGACTTAATAGTTCAGTACTGTTCATAGTACTCCGGAAAAAATGTAAAAACGGTTATGATCTAACAAGCCGCCTTTGTTTGAGATGTCACGTGGTATTACGTTTACCTTGGATATATGTATATAAATCTCCTCACAAAGAAAAGAGCTTACACTTTTTTAAATTGATACTGTGTTACGAAGACTCTTGGACCTAGTAGTGCCATGAAGGTGGTAGATGTTTGATCACCATAGTCACTTACGTGGATTGTGTACCGTAGTTGTCCTGATAGCACCCACTCGTGTTGTTGTTAGTAGCATTTTCGACGTTCGCAGTATTTAAGAAATGGGGTAGAGAGTAGAAATCCCTTATTAATATATAACTGATACCTACTGGATGTAGGATGTATTTCTTTGTACGTGAAACTGCAAAGTTAAGTGTGACGCCTTCAAGAGTATGTAATTGTAATCATGCCATCTGTTTACCCATAAACACTGCATGCGTGTGGTTTTAAACTGTTCATATTTCAATTAACGTTTTTCTATCTGTAAGCAATTCCTTCTGCTATGTTTTTGTCTCTCTCCGTTATTGGTGAGCTTAATGCTTAACATACCCTAAGCCGAACTGTACGCCATGTTTTCCCCAAGGTATAGGATATCCATACTTGTTTACATGTGAGTCACGAAGCGAGTGGAGGTTGCTAGTTAAATGTATTTCAAGAATTCGTCGTATGTATGGGCGGCCGCTCAGCTATGAACTGCACTAACTTTTGCAAAAGTGATTTATGCGTGTTTAGATTTTCAAGTGACACGGAACGAAGTAATGTATAGCCATAAATTGCCAGACAGACAACTGGGTACCAGGACTTCGCGTTCAATTGTGTGGTGTAAATATATGTTAATGAAAGTAGTTATAAACATGAGACCAATTGTATACAATTGCGTTTCTTCCCCCGGTCGAAAACTTTACTTAACCAGTACCTCTCAAAACTGGTAGATTTCTGAGATATTTTTGCAAGTGACAAAGTGGAGAGGAATATGTGTGATGTACTGATACGTCGTTCTCATAAACATACATACTCGAACCGAATAATACTTAATCCCGATTCTTATATAGACGAGTGATATTTCAAATAATTTTATAGCGGAGAGGTCATTGGGAGAGCACTTGCAAAAGTAACATAACCTACAAGGAAGAAACCTATCATGAAGTACACAAAATTAATACTGGTTAAATGATAGATTCAGTTATCGTTGGAAATTGGTTTCACTGTAACAAGAAACTGTACTTCCCCCTCTGTATAATAAAAATGCCTAATTTCATAAAGTACATACTTTCGGTTCAAAAGTAAACAGCTACTTTCACAAGCGTCTATATGTAGACAAGGGCTAATGGATAGGCACCGGTTGTTACTCCACAACACTCATATTTGAAGGCATTGGTAATGATCATGTTTAATATTTACAAACTACCACACAAGCTCCGAGCTCACATTTCTGTAGTCGTAATATCATATTTCAATTTATATCATGTAAGAAAAACGCACTCTAAATATCTTTTTACACAGTAATCACTGTTCGGTACAATTCATACACGGAATATCAAATACTCTATAAGGAAAATTGTAAAAAGTTGTGTGAGTAGGTTAACCACCCACAATGTGAAAATTGTCGAGTAATGTACGTTTGGGAAAACATGGAGGACGATTCAGCCTATTAAGTAGGAGCTCTAGATGTGGTTGGTTTGCCGGCCTGAGTGGCCGAGCGGTTCTAGGCGCTACAGTCTGGAACCGCGCGACCGCTACGGTCGCAGGTTCGAATCCTGCCTCGGGCATGGATGTATGTGATGTCTATAGGTTAGTTAGGTTTAAGTAGTTCTAAGTTCTAGGGGACTGATGACCTCAGAAGTTAAGTCCCGTAGTGCTCAGAGCCATTTGAACCATTTTTTTGTGGTTGGTTGGTTTCATGTCCCATGTTCGAGGATATACTGTGTCTCTTCCTCCGTGATTATTGACTTAACAGCAGTTCTGTGTGTTCATTCATCTTCATTCCTATGTAGTCTGAGAGACTGTGGTGCTTAATGTTTCAAAAGTGGGTTTAAGTAATGTTAGTGTGTCAGTGATCGTGAGGGTTTCCGTCTGGTAGGATTGTTACTGGAATTGTGTGTATGCTGGTTTTGAGTTATTGTACTGTCGGTATTTTATATCTACAGATTAGTTTTCGGCTTTCTAGTAGTTAGTTCGGTGTGATGATGATGAATGATCGTGTAATTCGTCTTTCGGCGTTTACGGGTATGACTAGGACAATGTATGGATAATTTGAGACTATTGCTTCGAGATGTTTTCCTATGGAAGTGTTGCTTTTGCTAGGAAGGTATATTCAAAGGTCACGATTTATTTTGTGCAGGTGACAGTTGTGAGAAAGGGTGTGCGGCTGAAACGTTATTGTCGAAACTGAGTTGGCCTTTGGGAAGATGAAACGTAGGATGGGTAGTTATGTTTTGGGAACGCGGTTGTGAGGTCTGTTGTTCGGGGGGGGGGGGGGGGGGGGGTTGCGACGTTGTTTCTTTAGGATGGTGGGTTGACGGACAAAACAGTTAGTTGAACATATTGAGGATGGTTCTACTATTGTTTCTCATTGACATCTTCTAGAGATTTACGGATTTCGGAGTTTATTGGTGGATCATAGCTAAAAGACAATTATGAAACAGGAGCATGCACAAATACAGTATATTGATATTGCTTGGGGGGGGGGGGGGGGTGGTCGGCGGCTACAAATCCATGATGGGACGTGGTGCTTGCCAAGTAATTATTGTCCTTTCGAGAGTTTGTTACAGTTTATTGGGGGACTTGCAGGCTGATGATTGTTAGGTGGGTGTGTTGGTTAGAATGAGAGGGGGAATATTTAATTTGGTTAGTTATATTGTCAGCGTTAATTTTAGGCGTTGTTGGTGTTACGTAGGGGTCCGTGAGGGGTGGGGAAAGTTGAGAGGTACAGTTGGCGCAGATTTTTAACCGTTTGATTTAGGCTGGTAATTACGGTTTGTTTTTTAGATGTTACAGTATCTGGCTTGCATATTTTGCACTTAATTGTGATACTTGTATATCTGAATTGTCATTGCACCTTCATATGCATTTTTGAGTTGTGATATTAGTCGAATCTCACGATGATTGTGATTCGTGGATATCGTGCAGTTTGTTCCATGCATTTCCGTCTGATATAATTACGATACTAACTAAGTGAGCGAGTTTTGTGGTACTGCGAACATCGTTTGAAGATATTAATCTAGTTTTGATGATGTTCTACAGTTTTTAAGGCAAAGTATATGGTTTGCATATTATAGGCTGGGTGTAGGTGTTCTGTCATTGAGCGGTTTCCTTTTTTCTTCCAGAGCCTTGTCGGGTGCATAACTTCTGGGAATAAATGACAAGTTGGTGAGTCTTGTTCTGGAAATGTTAAATCTCATAATATATAGCCTGCAGTTGGTTTTTGGGTTTATAGTGCTAATGTTTCTGGTAAGATTTGGGGGACTTTCACTTAAGGTTTGAGAAGTGGGTTGCTGCCCTAATGACAAGACAATACGAAAGTAAGTGTACGTCAAGGATGTGTTACGTTCTGTTGCGTGGGCCGCTTATCGGAGTTAGAAGAATTAAATTATGTGCATTCTATTGTTTATCATCGCTTGTGGTTCAAAAATTTAGAAACTGGAGCATGTACCGCAATACTGTGGGCTAACTTCACAAAGCGCCATCGACACGATGCCATTGCGGCGTTTCGCAGATGTTGCGTCTCCTGTATATGTGGTTTGTGAGCAATTTTAGTTTTTAAAAGCTAGTTTGTAGAAAGAGATGCATTGTGATATTTGTGGGGCTGTTGTAGTAGTACTAGCAATGTCCTCTACCTAAGAAATACAAATATTACGCTCCCATCGCTAGGTTTTGCAACTCTGATAGCAGCCGTGTTTACCTGATATTGTTATACCAAAATTTCTCAAGATAAACGGTTGCATTTGCTATCACGCTCCACCGAAACTATCGCGCTTAGGAGTAACATATTGAATTAGTCTTGTGCTTCTTGAAAACGTGTGATTAAGGTTGTCTTAGCATTGCAACATGCACAAAGCAATTGTTGTGCGATTTTATGTAGGTAGAAACCAAGGTCAATTTTTAATTGTTTTGATTAATATTACTTTCGTTAGCGCGACACATTTTATACCGATTTTCGTTTATTACTATTTAAACTTGTGTAGCTTTTAGCCTCTGTTCGGTACTGGCTGAAAAGAAGTGACTGTAAACGTTACGTATCTTGTGGGATACTGTTCAAATTAAAAGTTTGCCGACGTATCGTCCTTGTTTCATGAACCTGAATATCATTCTTCAGTGACGTGACTGCATCAGTTAGTATCAGAAACTTATTTCCACTC
Organism: Schistocerca nitens; assembly: GCF_023898315.1. Taxonomy (NCBI): domain Eukaryota; kingdom Metazoa; phylum Arthropoda; class Insecta; order Orthoptera; family Acrididae; genus Schistocerca; species Schistocerca nitens. The sequence continues at coordinate 715,942,753 of NC_064616.1, forward strand.
ATCATTCACACAGCATTTAAAAGATGAAGTGCTGCAAGAAAAGATTTAGTCTAAGGTAAATGTGCTCTAAAAATCGTGAGGCTTTCGCAAAGCTGAACGTCAGTTGTGTGCCTATGATTAGAAACGTCATTCTTCATGTAAGATTTTTTCCAGTGTTTTGTGTAATGTTGGCGCCTCTGGAACACTGTAATGGTAGCCTCGAAATTCCGTGGTATCCTCGTGAGTGTGGACTTTTCCATGCCACTCTTTCTATGCTACGTCAACTGCAATTCACCGCGTAAAAGATGCATTGACCAGGAATTTTAATAATTTTCAATGATCTGGCGCATAGAGCAATAGCAGCTCAAGAATGTTTCCCGTGTTGTATTTCAAAAATGGTTTTGCAGTAGTCGTTGTATAGGATGTTTACCTTTACAAAACTCGAACGCACATCAGAAGAGTAATTATACTTGCGTTATTTGTTACTGAACCACTGAAAAGTAAATTAAAGCCGTAAATTAAAGTTCATTTCATGGTTGGTTTGTGGTTGACTGAGTTAGCATTTAACTGTCGGCAATTCGTGGCACACCAGCTGAAAGTGGCCACATGAAAATTTTTCTATGATTTGCCACGAGTATAATGAGAGTTGTTACACTACGTGAGCGCCATGTGATTGCGGGGGAAAGTTCATCCTACTATTTGGTGTTAACAGGATTGTATTTTGTTGGAATCCTTTTGGGCAGATAAATATTTTACGTGTTACTTATTCATCCTCACACAGTATAAGGTACTTTTAATGCGCTATCGGTGGGGTACAATTCGGAATTTTCTATGTTACCTCTTCTCTAGACTGCAATAAACTGTACATGTAGATTTAAAGCTATTTCAAAAGCAGATGATATATCAGAGGTACTGCAACTGAATGCTAAAGTCAACTGCAAAGTAGAAAATTTTCACTGCGCGACAGTTCCCATTGAGAATCTTTTAGGCGCATGATGGTTGTTACTTAACCAGCAAGAAAAAGGTTTAGTCGTTCGGTCATGTGAGTTCCGTGAAGCTGAATGGATTGAAAATTGTGTGTAGTTGAGGGACTTAGTTTGACAGAGTTCCAGTATAATAATAGTGTTGATAGCCTCGTCGTTTTATACGAAAGACAGCGATGGAGAAAGACACTGCAACCATTTAGTGTAGTTGGGGGAGATCTTCCCAGATGTTTGCCAGATATTGTTAATGGATTTAGAACGTATTGCTGTTTCCCTCACAATCTCACTCCCTATATTGAGCGCAGTCCGAAATCTGTCAAAGGGCCTTGCATGTTATCGCAGCTTTTATTTTTCCAAACTGTGTAGCAACTATATCAAAGTAAACAGTTTCCCACGCGTTTGATTAGATTGCGTTAAATTTTTCGTAGTGAGTATTTTATAGTATCAGCTGGGTCGAAGAAAACCATACAAATATTAAAATGCTATGAAATATTATGTGACGCAATAGTGGAGTAACATTCTATCGACGAACTGATCGTATGTGTTGAATAAGTGATAAGCCACAAAAACTACTGAATACAAATGCGCAATGTGGTCACACTCAGGGGAGATAGAATTTAGCAAATTTGTATTTTATATACAACGTGTAATTACTTTCATAATCTTATTTAAGTTTAAAGGCCACTAGAAAGTTCCCAGTTTATCGACCGACTGAGAAACCAATTTCGTAACAGCCTACACATGTGCCAAGAGACTGCACTCTGCGATCACAGCTCTGTCCTGTTAATGTTGCTTGTTTATCATAAATTCATTGTGTTTATGATCTACGAGATCCAGCTTGGTTTTACACAGAAATAAGAGAGAGGGTTTGCCTTAGCTGTTTTAGAGGTACAAAGCCTAAAAAAAGTCAAGAGAAAGCTGTGGGCAAAGACGCGATAGAAATTCACCCAAGTCCTGTTACTTAAGCAGTTGGGATCACATGATTTTTCATAATTATCTAAGAATGAATAAATCGTACATTTCGGAGTGGCTGGACATCAAATTCAGTGCTGTTGTATCCCCACAGGTATTAACTAAAACTATTCCTGAAACTTGCAGTGTAACTTGCAGTGTAACTTATACATGACTGAGAAAATACATCACGCTAAAGGAAAATAAAAGCTGTTGATGTGAACATTATTAATGTATGTAGGTAGTATAAAAAATCACCTATAAGACCAGGAAACTCATTTTAAAATCGAACAAGAGTTACTACACATGGCGGTGGCATACAACATAGACGTAAGAAATGAAGCAGATTTATATATATAAAACACACTTCGCTCTCCATAGCATAGGGCTTGGATGTTGGTTGAACTGTTTTAACACTTATAACGTGGAAGCAATTATATTTTCCTACTTCAAGTCCGTTGAATATCGATACGTCAGATTTTATACTTCATTTCCTACAAGTATCGGAAATAAAAACAGAAATAGAGGATGTCGACGGACTTGTGTTCTATGTGCCACAAAAAAACATTCTGGATTCGTTAAAAAATGAAACAAAGTGCTCCATTCCTTGCTTCAGTATTGTTATACTACTAGAACGAAGTATTCCACAACTATTGCAATCTTTAAATTTCTCCAGGAACACTGTCCTCAAGATTTAGTACATCTCGCACTTTGTCGTGTATATTATAACCGCATTTAATCCAAAGAGCAGTGACAAAAGACGAACTTTTGTCGAGAGATTGCACAGTTTGATTGGTGGAGTGGTGTTGGTGTCTGTTGTGTTGTCCTACCAGCCCGACATCCCGACGAGGCATTTTCGTCGGTCAGTCAAAACGCCTACACGCGTCCAATATGTCGGTTTGTGTCTGTCTGTCTGTCTGCCGGTCGGTCGATTGGTGCGTGTGTAGGGCCCGTTAGTGTCACGACAGTAACTGATGTTTCATTGCACTGTATCTGCTTCTTCGATCTTTCTCTGTATGCATCGATGTTGTCACTTTGGCAGTGCGATGGTATGCTAAAGTAGTGTATTTTGTGTTGCAGGCAGCTGGACGGAGAGGCGCTGTGGGCGGCGAGCCGCGTGAGTCGTCGCTGGAGCCGGCTGTGCAGGGCGGACGCGGTTCTGCAGCGGAGGCTGCGCCAGCAAGAGGCGCTGCGCCGGCAGCGGGCAGAGGCGCGCGTCTGGGCCGTACAAGTCGCTGCCGCGCCTGCCGGCAGGGATCTGCAGACCGCGCTGAAGGCGCGCAACATCAGGCGGCCGCTCCACCACGTCCCGGCAGGTGAGTCGCTCGATATGCTACTCGGCAATAAATTTTTTAACTCTTACTTTGGTAGCGATTACAGCTTAACTGTAGTCATTTCCAGTGGATGAAATGCATGGGACTGTTGCTGTGAAGTGGCTCAACTGGACCCGTTTCATGAATGAAAGCTAGACATACTTCGGCCCTAGCGGGTTTACTGTAGTAATATCTCTTTACAAAGCATTGAGTCTTTAAAAATAGCCTGTGGAAAAGCGATGAGCTGACCTGTTCATTTATTGACCTAAGCAAAGCCCGTTGAATTTTTAATTGCCCTACAATCAATTGATGGATGCAAGAACGGGTTTGCTTCCGTTGTTGCTTCAGTTGTTGCTCCAGAATGTCCAGAGTTAGTCGAGCGGTATGTAGCGTTATCAACTTAACCTTGCAGATAGCAGTCGTGGAAAGCAGAGAAGATCGATCATAGGCAGGAACCAGGTCAAGGCGTGCATGCCACGCGGGAATGGTCGGTAATTTGGCCTTCTAAATATAACTGGCACACGCCACATGATGTCGGGCCACAGTTCACGCTGACGCATCTTGATATACTTGTTGCCTGGGTCCTTGTAAGTATAGGATAATTACGAATCCGATCCTGTTGTAGAACTTTCAAAGGTATTTGATTTTGTAGTTCACCTCGCGATTGCGACTAATCCTTTTAGTTCAGCCACGGTAGACAGGGAAATGATAGGCAGTCCTCTTCCTGTATTTCCTTTCTGTGTAATTTTGTGTGCTTGAATGTACTTTCGAAGACGGGATTTATATTTAGAGGAGCCACCACGTACCCTTCACCAAACTGATGGTGTAGCATATCATTTTGCTAATTTGATTACATTCATTGTCAGTCTGCATATGAACCCGTGAGTAATAATTTTCATATATTTTAGGAGTAGTTTTTGTCTGTAACAGAATATGCTTTCCCTGTTTACCGTGGCTAAAATAAATGAATTAGTCACAATCATGAGGTAAAATGCAAAATACAAGTACCAATGTCTATACTACAAGAGGATCGCTTTTAGAGAGGTCACATACTTACTCCCAGGCGGCAAGTGCTTGGAATGCGCCTGTGTCAATGACTACTCCGATTTCACGTGGGGGGGGGGGGGGGGGGGGGCAAGTTACCATTAAAAAGCTAAATTGTCAATCACACCCGCGTGATACAGCAGCATTGCCCTCTTCACTGCCAGTGATTGATCCTTGCCGCTTTCTTTGACTCCCATTTACAAAGTTAAGTTCGTAACGTTAACCACAACATGACTAACTCTGGACATTATTGACGTACATTTGACACAATAGTTTTCACATCCGTTCACTACCCAGGCAATAGGACAGATTAGAATTGAAGGGGCTTTGCATAGTTAATAGATGAACAAATCTGGCGGTCACCCTTTCAGAGGCGAATTTGCACTGATCTTATCATTAACTGGCAACCTGTAGGACGAGCGCCACCTCCCCCCCCCCCCCCCCCCCCCTCGTAGGTACTGATCACTGCCACTCAACACCATTCGGAACACTTCATGTCGGCTGTTCTGTTTCAAACTGCTGCCAACTTCAGCAACCTCACTGTTGTGACACTGTAACAACCTGATGAAGTGGTGTTGGCTGTGTGAGTGGATTATAAATTAATGACAGTAACTTTACCCAGATCGAACTGTGTTACGCAATACGAGGCATTATCAGAAATGCTTAATAAATGTGTCATATCTCTTTTGTTGATTGTGTTGTAAACAGCCTTAATATATCCCTTGGTAAAAATAAGAATCGCATTTGAAACTGACTCTCTCTGTTCAAATGGCTCTGAGCACTATGAGACTTAACTTCTGAGGTCATCAGTCCCCTATAACTTAGCTATAACTTAGAACTACTCAAACCTTACTAACCTAAGCACATCACACACACCCATGCCCGAGGTAGGATTCGAACCTGCGACGTAGCGTTCACGCGGTTCCAGACTGTAGCGCTTAGAACCGCTCGGCCACCTCGGCCGGCGACTCTCTCTGTAATGAACATTCATGAATCCGTTACTTAAGAGTCAAAATTTATATCACAGTAGCTGATCAGAGCGATTCCTGAACCTCCATGCGTTGAGTTGTCAATGCCCCCTCTTACATCCTTTAACTTAGCAGTGGCTGCGTGACTCACCCCTGTGCCGCTGAGATAAGTGACCAACTACACTTAGGCGGCTTCCTGATTGAACCCTGAGCATGAGAGTCTTTCTACGTGAGCGCTCATGCACGGGCATCATGTGACGCGTGATGTCACAAATCGGGCGTGATCAGCTGTTCTGATTATTCGCGCGAAATGGACGCGGTTTGCGGTTCGTTTCAGTTCACAGCTTCTGAAATGTTGATCAGTGCTGTTCAACGGCGTTGTATATTGTGGGACAAGGGAAATAAAAATAACATTTTCATGTCGTACCGTGAATAAAAAGTTGCCACAATTATTGGTTCTATAAGTACATGGAGCAAATTTATAAAACATTATTTGTATAGGCTATTGTTCAAAGTACAGATTAAGATTGTTCCTCGTTTGCACGGTTGCTTCCGAGTGAAGAATTTTGTCTCTTGTAAATTGAGTTGTGCTGTTTTTGGTGTGATTCGTCCTTGCAGAATGCAACCTCGGCCTCATTTATTGATACGATGTCATGGATAATGTTTTTTAATAGAATTCTTCCATTTACAATATGTACTGCGTTTTCTAAACGGGTTGCGTTAGGATTATGCAAAATTCTGAATTTGTCATAGAACGAAAAGAACATTCGATTACCATATTTGCCCGATCGTTACAAGTACATGTAATATCACCCACAGTCACTGTTCTTTCTGGAAGTGGCCTCATTAAATATTCCTTTACAGGAAGCACTGCTTTCACTAGGAGAACAGATTGACACTTGATAGTGGATCTTGGCAAAAATGCATGTATTTTTAATCTTTTTGCTGTTGCAGCGTGTGTTGATGGCCGTTGATCAAAAACATTTGCGTCGGTTTCTTTGCAGTATGAGCCTGTATTCACAACAGGAAATGTATAATTAGAGTCCGTGACAGCAAATACTTTGTAAAAATAAGACAAGGAACCAGATTTACTGTTTTATCAATGCTAACGTGTTTCCCATCAGTACTTACAAGACCGCTAGGGAAAGGCCATCTGTTCCAAAAACATTGCTCTATGTTGCGAGCCATCTTTATTGGCTCGGGCATATGCTAAAGCACAACGTTGTCCATGTAATATTACAAACATCTACAACGACTGTGGAAATATCCGGTTTTTGTAAATCTTAAAAAAAAGTAAGTTGGCAGAACTGTATTAGTTCATACAGTTGCAGAACATATTTTACGGCGTCCACGATGCAATCAAAAGTAGTAGGTGACATTCGAGCGTCCTCCTTAAAAGAGGAAAAATTACCTTCCAGTCCATAGAAATGGTGAAATTCTCGCTAAATATACCTTCCAAAATATGTTAGTTCCAATCCTTTATCGTAGAAAATCCTTCTTCAGTATGTGATACTAAAGATACGAGTTTTCTATTATAATGTATTTCGCCCATACATTATGAATGTAGTGTTCTGATTGGGGGGGCCATGCGGATGGAAGAACAACGCATTTACTTCCACGAACAGTTCATGACTGATCTTCAGGCTAATTGTGCGTGGCCCACTCAGTCAGGGGGCTCAAATAAAATACTTACTTCTGTAGTCTCCATACTGTAGTGAGATATGGCTTTCGTTTCAGCTTTAAAAACAATTTCGATATGTTAGTTAAATTTACTAACTACCATTGTATCACCTAAAGTGAACCAAACACACAATAGCCAGCGACCACAATTTTCGCTGTAAATTTCTCAACCTTTTTGCAATAGCTTTCTTAGAAATAAGTACGATAAATATTGAAAAACTAATCACTTCACCGTCAAGCCGTGATGCGTTCATATAAGACAAGAAAGTACTTATTTTGTATGTGTGTTTCGTCGGAATGACATGAGAAGTGTTACATAGTGAAAAAAAACGGGCAACACTGGAATAATAGGTTTTTAATTATTTTAAAGGAAAAAGAAAGTACAGAATTGGACTGAGAGTAAATGTAAGAAAGACGAAAGTAACAAGAAGTAGTAGAACTTAACAGCAGAAGTGGTGATGACGAAGTAGATGAGCCGGCCGGTGTGGCCGTGCGGTTCTCGGCGCTTCAGTCTGGAACAGCGTGACCGCTACGGTCGTAGGTTCGAATCCTGCCTCGGGCATGGATGTGTGTGATGTCCTTAGGTTAGTTAGGTTTAAGTAGTTCTAAGTTCTAGGGGACTGATGACCACAGATGTTAAGTCCCATAGTGCTCAGAGCCATTTGAACCATTTGAAGTAGATGAAGTTCAGGCATTCTGCTACCCAGGCAGCAAAATAATCCATGACGAACAGAGCAAGGAGTACATAAAAGCAGACCAGCACTGGCGGAAAGAGCATTCCTTGGCCAGGAGAAGGTTGCTAGTGTCAAACATAGGTCGTCCTTTGATGCAGAATTACTTACGATGTACGTTTGGATCACAAATTGTATGGTAGTGAATCGCTGACTATGGGAAAATCGCAACAGGAGAGAATCTAAGCATTTTAGATGTGATGCTACACAATATTACTCAACATTTTATGGTGTGAAAGGTAAGGAATGCGGAGGTTCTCTGCAGAACCGGCGAGCAAAGGACTGCATGGAAAATACTGACGAGGAGGAATAGGGTGATAGGACATCTAGTACATCAGGGAATAAGTTCTATGGTACTGAAGTAACCGTAGATGGTAAAGCGTATGGAGGAAGATACAGACTGCAATACCTCCAACAAATAACTGAGGGCGTAGGTTGTAAGTACTACTCAGAGAGGCTATGATTGGCCGTGAGGAGGAGATAGATTTCGTAGCAGGCCACATCAGACCAGTCGGATCATTGATTCAAACAAATACCCTTTTGTCCCGCCAGCCCATGCATGACCTAAAACTTTGTTGTTACTGTTGACTGAAGTAGCAAATATTGTCGATATCAATGTAATGAAGTCAGGAATAGCTGTATCTCAGCAGAATTTGTAAGTTTCCAAATTTCGCTTTTTTTTGTGACATTGAAATTTTTATCTGCCGTACCATCACGGGTGCTGAATTTTCTTGCTATCAGGCGGTGGTGGTGATCATCGTCATCGCATTACTGTACACAAAATTCTGATTCTAATCAAAATCTGCTTGTGTGGGAAATTCTTTTTCATTTCTGCTTTTTTAAACTTATTGTACCTGTTAAATAATTGTTGTGGTCACGCGCTCCATGCTTGAAGTGCGTCCCTGGCAGTTCCTTTTACTCTTTGACCATATCTGATAGCAAAACGCAGATACACAAGTTGTGTTTCCTACTTTTGAATCTTCATCCAACTCTCTGTATTGCCCAAATATACTGAAAAATGGGACTGGCATCGTTTGTTTATATTTGTGTGGTCTGCATTTCCTTCTCGGAATGTGTGTTAGGGAGGATCATTTACGTTTTACGTTGCCACAGAACCTATCTGAACCTCGAAGTATTGAAAACTCATTGATGTTATTACTGTCTGGTAATGGATAGAGGAGATCCTATTGACGTGTATAGTGAAAGTGCATGCTGTTGTAAAATAAACCATTTGTGATGAATGAAGGTTTTTTTTCTTTTTAGTACGCCGGCCGCAGTGGCCGAGCAGTTCTAGGCGCTTCAGTCCGGAACCGCCCGACTGCCACGGTCGCAGGTTGCAGTCCTGCCTCGGGCATTGATGTGTGATGTCCTTAGGTTAGTTAGGTTTAAGTAGTTCTAAATTCTAGGGGACTGATGACCTCAGATGTTAAGTCCCATAGTGCTCAGAGCCATTTGAACCATTTTATTACGATCTTTCCTGCAAATGTTAATAAATCAACTGTGTAATGTGTTGTAGCATGTTAAGCGAGCTTTGTAAGTTGCGTGTATCAGTTTTTCAGAACGATTGTAATAATGGCATAATTCCCATGTTACAGGTCGACCGCAGCCGTATGCAGCTCCTGCGAGCGCGCAGAAGACGAAGATACAGAAGAAATCGAGGCGGTTGCCACCACCTGGTGCTCAGGGTGCGTCCCTGGTGTCTCGAGGCTGCTCCACTACTTCTGCCAACAGACCGTTGCGAATTTGAAAACTGTATTTTACGTCAATAAACTACTTAAAATCCACACATTGTGTTTTCTTTGCTATCCAAGATACAAGATTAATGAATTACTTTTTAAAATTACGAAAATTATTTTTGTAATGCCAATTAATTTACGAATATCATTCAGTTGTAAGAAACTTCGTTACAAAAGCTATGTACAGGAATATACAACTAAGAGATAATCACTTCTACTGCACTTGTTACACGAGGAGGGTTACAAACGATAGTACTGAGCTTACATTGAAAGGAAATGTATTATTTAACCATATTCAGAAATCGATACTTAAAGCAAAACGTAACTTGAGTAAAAATTATCTACAATTTAGCAAGGAAAAAAGTTTAACACGTTGATAGCTTCAAGCTTAATTGTGGATGTTTCAACGCCAGGCAAGCACCACGGTGTTCGTCTCTACTGTGACCGGCAGCAGCCACAAGCCTGTCAACTAGTTAAACGGAAAGTAAAACAAATGCTACGCCGGTATTCAGGAATATGGCTATTTAATCAAAAGTACTGGTCTTTTATTTTCAGGGAATGATAAGCTGATACGGTGACATGTAAAACTGCTCCAGGTAGTTCTGTTCACTTCAGTGACAAGACCTACAATCATTTTTCTCTAACCGCTTTAAATAGACCGCCATCCTTAACAGGAAAAACGTTTGCGTATTCGGTTAACTGTTTGCTGCTAGTTACCTGACAGCACTATCAGTGATATTGCATAATTAATAATTTCCATTTATCTCCATAGATCAATCTGATTCAGCAAATATCAATTTAAAAAAATGTGGATAATTCGACGTGGAGAAGAAAGTACTTATTATATTCCTCTAAATTTTGGTTTGTAATTTGAAAACAACGAATGTAAAAGTAACATTCACTGTATAGAAGACATGCAGATACGATTCTTTTTTTTTTTAAGTTCGTATCTGTGACGTACAAATTATGCAAGCAGTTTAAAATATCGTGTGTCTTTAAGTTAGCAGACAAATTCTGAGATGTACATCGTGCGGTACCATTATTGAAACATCCCCTTAGAAAAATTGATGAATTACTGTGCTGATAAACCTCTTTATTTGATTTTCAAGCAGTTGTGCAAAACTGAACATACTCAGACATTTCTCTCTTTACTTATTCTGATCAACACTAAACTGACACACAATACTTTCTAGCGCAACGCAATCTGACTTTCAATAATCCCTACAAAAGAATGGCCCTGACTAACAATAACCTATACCTTTCATGAATCACTTACCTCGCAAAAATCTTCGGTAGTCGAACTACTGCAGTACAGCGAGCGCAAATACTGTCAGCTATAAAAATGGTCCTAACTACTGACAGGCATAGTTAGCAAATGAAAGATTTTGATAGAGAACAAACAATGTATTTACCTTAATTATGTTCGAAAGTCATCATATATATATCAGTTCATGATATCCATTATTACAAATTTACTCTTTTTGATGGACACACGTCCAGATCGTCCGCTCACAAAATTCTGCCATCTCTCTCCCCACATCCACCACTGCTGGCGGCTCACCTCCAACTGCGCAACGCTACGCGCTGTTCACATCCAACTGCCCAACACTACAATAGCAAGTATTCCTACAATCCAAACCAGCCACAGACTGCACACAGCACAGTCAGTGATTTTTCACACAGAGCGCTACGTGGCGTTACCAACATAAAAACCTAAACGGCCTAGTTGCACTATGTGTCAAGAGAATAGTACCTTCGAGGCGTGTCTGAGAGACTTCATATTTTTCTGGATAAGTATTCGCAGCAGACACTCCCATCGAGAAATTCGTAACAGAAATGTCACGGCTCACACACAATGCTGTCACGAACAGTAAGTCACGGGTACCATCAGGACGATACATAAAACAGTACGCGTATCTAAAGTACAGGTATTGGTAGAAATATTTATACTATTTAGTGTACTCGGATTACCTGATTTTTATTTAACATCAGTATTCATATCGAGCCGCCTCCCTTACGGGTGGGGACCGGGTCTAAAATCAGTCTGCTTACAGACAGAATGTTCACATCATTTTCAATCACAGAGCTCCTCACTTAAATATCACGCAGTTGGTTAGCAATCAGCGTGCTCATGTCTGGGTGTGTGTTAAAAATTGCTTTAAGAAAAGCCATTTTCAGTTTAGATAACAAAAACTCTCCGAAGATCATCCAAGTCGATGGTTATTTCCTCGTTACATTGTTTCTCACCACCTTATATGATAGAACACTTGAATATTGTCAGAAAAAATGGGACATACATCATCCCTCTACGAAAACGAGACGCCGAGTCAGCCAGACTAAATCCTCGTAGTCACTCTTAGTCTCTGAAATTACGCTCTTTCCTGAGACAAACTGCTGCCAATGTGAGTTTGTTTTCGTGTAATCAGATACTTTCACCGTTCGAGCAGCGATAAAAAATTTAATAATTTTCGGAATTGTCAAAGTATGACCTCTAAGAAAGGCCGATAAACTTGAAAAAGAGAGATCTTTGTGTGTCTGAATAATTCTGATAAAGATATACCTTTCTTCACATGAAAACCACCTGTTATATGTTTTCCATATAGCGTATGTCATTCGCTACAAGACTGCACAAAATTGTTTTAACACCTCTATATACTATATTACCTACACACATAAGGTTTCTGCTTAATGTACACAAACTGACTCCACCACACACACATTTTGATCGGATGAAAATTATCTTAATAACGAAAAGCAGCTTCAGAAGAAAATAATCAGTCCTGAAATATTTGAAATAGCATAACTCTTGTGTTTCTTATTAGAACTGTGATTTGACTATCCGACAACAATTTGTTTAGCCAGATCGCTTCTGTGTGAGCATGCGGTGTCGTATCAGGACTCTGAAGATTTCACGTTTTAAATTATTCTCTATATCTCAGAAATCATTTTAAGTTATGAAATTGACAGTTTAATTGTGAACTATTATTATTATTTTAAAGTATTTAAGTTTCATTACCGTCGGTCTTGACAAAGAGACAAAAGTGGTTTTCGCCTCTTAATGAATGGGTGGCAACGCTACGCAGAAAATCACGTAGCGTTACACAGTATGAAATACCGACAGAAAAGACACAGAAACAGTGAATTAAAGGAATAGAAGAATTATCACCGTATATACAACTGAGGAAGACAGCACCATAAAAGCTAAAGATGGAATTATGACATGTCGCCGTTCAGACAAGAGCAACTACAATAAACGTATAACGGGTAAAGTTTCTCAGAGAGACGGTCTAAAATATCACTTCACTACGAGCGAAACCTTTTCACAAGACGTAAAGCAGCTTTTTATTCTTACAACTGCAGGTTGAAGGTCCGATATATACTCATCCTCTATAAATCGCCGTAGTAGAAATAAAACCAGCCATCAGTGATGAAATTAACCATGAAAACGATTTCCACTTCAAAAATATGAACGAACATGATAAAACTCTAATCTTCGACCCTGTTCGTTCAGTCAGAAGGAATATAAGACATGAAGAGACTACGAGTTAGAGTACGTGCTACCGAACGCAAGACGATTGTCTTACTCACTGCGCCATATCGATGGCGCTGTGGTACCAATCGCCCTGTTTCACTTAGTCGCTGGAATAGTCTTGGAAACATGTGAGATATCTTCTATGTGGATATTAGGTCCTGTACAACCTTTCCGCTTGTATGCTGCTTCCATTTGCTTCCCCATACACGAAAAACATTTCTGCAAATTTCGTCACCGAGTACAAATCCATTTCGTTAGGGCTGATCGACGTTAGTACTGCCCGCATCTCGTGGTCGTGCGGTAGCGTTCTCGCTTCCCACGCCCGAGTTCCCGGGTTCGATTCCCGGCGGGGTCAGGGATTTTCTCTGCCTCGTGATGGCTGGGTGTTGTGTGCTGTCCTTAGGTTAGTTAGGTTTAAGTAGTTCTAAGTTCTAGGGGACTTATGACCACAGCAGTTGAGTCCCATAGTGCTCAGAGCCATTTTTTTTGACGTTAGTACTCAACTTGTAAACACGGACTGCAGGATACTACAGTAATGGCATTGTGACATTGTACACGAGGATTGTTCATGTCAGTACACATTAAGCCATCTGCATTAAACTGAAACAAAAAATATTCTAGATATGACATTTATTATTAATTTTGCTTTTTTACATTTTCATACAATAAAGCACTACCGTTTAAACTGTATTTTTTTACATTCTCATACAATTGTTTTACGTTTCAGCATATCCTATTACATTCACTCTAGGTATCAAAAGGGATACTGGGAGTTTTAATTGTAGGATGTTTTTACACCCATTGTTTTTACACATTCTCTAGCTGAGCAATTACCACGGACATTTCTTGATCATAAACATATGGAAAAGATCAAAATATATACAGGGTGATTCAAAAGTAACTGTATCACTTTGTGGGTACAATCTATGCATCAACATAAGTTTGAAATGTTAAATAATGATCTGTCTCAAATTGCTTTATTTTCAAGTTATGATGCATAATGCCATTTGTGGTAGGCACTACATCATCGTCCACTATAGGCTTTTGGCGTGTCGTGTTCGCCTGCAGTATTGACCGATGTTGCTTCCTGCATCTCTCTACCCAGTCGTTCTGTACGGTACGATGGCGTACTCAAGCGGTAAATACGCGGATATCTACATCTACATCTATACTCCGCGAGCCACCTTACGGTGTGTGGCGGAGGGCACCACTATCTGATCCCCCCTTCCCTGTTCCATTCACGAATTGTGCGTGGGAAGAACGACTGCTTGTAAGTCTCCGTATTTGCTCTAATTTCTCGGATCTTTTCGTTGTGATCATTACGCGAGATATATGTGGGCGGTAGTAATATGTTGCCCATCTCTTCCCGGAATGTGCTCTCTCGTAATTTCGATAATAAACCTCTCCGTATTGCGTAACGCCTTTCTTGAAGTGTCCGCCACTGGAGCTTGTTCAGCATCTCCGTAACGCTCTCGCGCTGACTAAATGTCCCCATGACGAATCGCGCTGCTTTTCGCTGGATCATGTCTATCTCTTCTATTAATCCAACCTGGTAAGGGTCCCATACTGATGAGCAATACTCAAGAATCGGACGAACAAGCGTTTTGTAAGCTACTTCTTTCGTCGATGAGTCACATTTTCTTAGAATTCTTCCTATGAATCTCAACCTGGCGCCTGCTTTTCCCACTATTTGTTTTATGTGATCATTCCACTTCAGATCGCTCCGGATAGTAACTCCTAAGTATTTTACGGTCGTTACCGCTTCCAATGATTTACCACCTATGGCATAATCGTACTGGAATGGATTTCTGCCCCTATGTATGCGCATTATATTACATTTATCTACGTTTAGGGAAAGCTGCCAGCTGTCGCACCATTCATTAATCCTCTGCAGGTCTTCCTGGAGTACGTACGAGTCTTCTGATGTTGCTACTTTCTTGTAGACAACCGTGTCATCTGCAAATAGCCTCACGGAGCTACCGATGTTGTCAACTAAGTCATTTATGTATATTGTAAACAATAAAGGTCCTATCACGCTTCCTTGCGGTACTCCCGAAATTACCTCTACATCTGCAGATTTTGAACCGTTAAGAATGACATGTTGTGTTCTTTCTTCTAGGAAATCCTGAATCCAATCACAAACCTGGTCCGATATTCCGTAAGCTCGTATTTTTTTCACTAAACGTAAGTGCGGAACCGTATCAAATGCTTTCCTGAAGTCCAGGAATACGGCATCAATCTGCTCGCCAGTGTCTACGGCACTGTGAATTTCTTGGACAAATAGGGCGAGCTGAGTTTCACATGATCTCTGTTTGCGGAATCCATGTTGGTTATGATGAAGGAGATTTGTATTATCTAAGAACGTCATAATACGAGAACACAAAACATGTTCCATTATTCTACAACAGATTGACGTAAGCGAAATAGGCCTATAATTATTCGCATCTGATTTATGACCCTTCTTGAAAATGGGAACGACCTGCGCTTTCTTCCAGTCGCTAGGTACTTTACGTTCTTCCAGAGATCTACGATAAATTGCTGATAGAAAGGGGGCAAGTTCTTTAGCATAATCACTGTAGAATCTTAAGGGTATCTCGTCTGGTCCGGATGCTTTTCCGCTACTAAGTGATAGCAGTTGTTTTTCAATTCCGATATCGTTTATTTCAATATTTTCCATTTTGGCGTCCGTGCGACGGCTGAAGTCAGGGACCGTGTTACGATTTTCCGCAGTGAAACAGTTTCGGAACACTGAATTCAGTATTTCTGCCTTTCTTCGGTCGTCCTCTGTTTCGGTGCCATCGTGGTCAACGAGTGACTGAATAGGGGATTTAGATCCGCTTACCGATTTTACATATGACCAAAACTTTTTAGGGTTCTTGTTTAGATTGTTTGCCAATGTTTTATGTTCGAATTCGTTGAATGCTTTTCTCATTGCTCTCTTTACGCTCTTTTTCGCTTCGTTCAGCTTTTCCTTATCAGCTATGATTCGACTACTCTTAAACCTATGATGAAGCTTTCTTTGTTTCCGTAGTACCTTTCGTACATGATTGTTATACCACGGTGGATCTTTCCCCTCGCTTTGGACCTTAGTCGGTACGAACTTATCTAAGGCGTACTGGACGATGTTTCTGAATTTTTTCCATTTTTGTTCCACATCCTCTTCCTCAGAAATGAACGTTTGATCACTCAGATATTCTGCGATTTGTGCCCTATCACTCTTGTTAAGCAAATATATTTTCCTTCCTTTCTTGGCATTTCTTATTACACTTGTAGTCATTGATGCAACCACTGACTTATGATCACTGATACCCTCTTCTACATTCACGGAGTCGAAAAGTTCCGGTCTATTTGTTGTTATGAGGTCTAAAACGTTAGCTTCACGAGTTGGTTCTCTAACTATCTGCTCGAAGTAATTCTCGGACAAGGCAGTCAGGATATTGTCACAAGAGTCTCTGTCCCTGGCTCCAGTTCTGATTGTGTGACTATCCCATTCTATACCTGGTAGATTGAAGTCTCCCCCTATTACAATAGTATGATCACGAAACTTCTTCACGACGTTCTGCAGGTTCTCTCTACGGTTGCTGATGCAGGTGGTCTATAGAAGCATCCGACTATCATATCTGACCCACCTTTGATACTTAACTTAACCCAGATTATTTCACATTCGTATTCGCTAATAACTTCACTGGATATTATTGAATTCTTTACTGCTATAAATACTCCTCCACCATTGGCGTTTATCCTATCCTTGCGGTATATATTCCATTCTGTGTCTAGGATTTCGTTACTGTTCACTTCCGGTTTTAACCAACTTCCCGTTCCTAATACTATATGCGCACTATTTCCTTCAATAAGAGATACTAATTCAGGAACCTTGCCCTGGATACTCCTGCAGTTTACCAATATTACGTTAACTTTTCCTGTTTTTGGTCTCTGAGGACGGACGTTCTTTATCAACGATGATAATATTCTCTCTGGTAAGCCGTCAGGTATTTTATCGTTTCGCCCAAGGGGGGGGTCCCTCTAACCTAAAAAACCCCCGTGTGCACGCCACACGTACTCTGCTACCCTAGTAGCTGCACCTCCTTTACGGCGCAGCAGAAGGCAATGCATGAGCAGCTACACGACGGTATATGGAAATGTTTCCAAACAGAATGAGGTGAAATAAGCGCTGTTTCATTGTAAGAGGTACAGAGGAGAGCGAGTGTACCGGGGCTTACCCCAGTTCGCTACTGCCAGCGTCACGTTATAATAAAGGGCCTTTGCTGAACATATAAAGGATTGTACTATAATCTAAGAGTTAAATTATAAATTCAAATAACTTTTCCAAACTTCGTCAGTGTATGCTCTTGTCTATTAATG
The DNA here is from genome assembly GCF_023898315.1 of Schistocerca nitens. Classification (NCBI taxonomy): domain Eukaryota; kingdom Metazoa; phylum Arthropoda; class Insecta; order Orthoptera; family Acrididae; genus Schistocerca; species Schistocerca nitens. The sequence goes on from NC_064616.1 coordinate 715,960,032, forward strand.
TTAACATTGTGAGGTCTCAGAATGATCAGATGAATATGTCATGCAAAATATACAATATGAAGAAAAAAATAAGTGACGCTAAATAATAAAACTAGAAAGCTAAAAATTGCAAATCTGTGTCACCATTAAAATTTACAAGTATCAGCTTGAGCAGAGCAATATTTTGGTCAAAATCGGCGTTTTTATGAAAAACTGAAGGTGCCAAATATTAGACCCAGGAGATGAAAATTTGCATGTAGCCTCAGTTTGATATGAAAACATTAACTATGTGACGCCAATAAGCTACCATTATTAGTTTTCAAGTTATTTACTAAAAGTCATATTTGCAATGAAAGAGTCCTTATTCGTGATAGATTAAGTATCATTTGTATTTGTAATGGAAAATTCTAATTACAGTACTCAGTTACAATATTGTAATAATACAGCTGTACCAAGTTTCAAGAATTTATTGTAAATAGCTACGAATACAAGGAATCTTAACCTCTTCAGACCCAACCAAAAGTTCTCTATTATTTCAGTAATTTTTTATATATGTGTGTGGCACATGGCTGCCGTAAATGATCATTGTAACGGTGGTTTTTTGTTGCTGCTCACCCGGATAGAGATTTTCTCATGTCCAGCTGGCCAGACACTGTGACACAAAGCGACAAATGACCATGAAGGTAATAAGACAAATTTATGTTTTATGATGTTTATTTAACATTTACATACATTACTTACAGAGTGTTAGAAAAGTATGACAAGAAAACCAGTTTGAATCATCACCATTTCTGAAATTCTGGTAGTACGTCGCAATGAGTTTTCAGCTGTGGAAGTCAAAGGTCTTCCTCATGTGAAACGTCCCCCATGTCACTCAACACACTGCCCTCTTCTCCAGCATTTAGCGATTCTCTTTTGATTCAAGCTTCTGTGAGTGGTTCATTCAAGGCTGAAAATATGGTTAACTTCTAAAGTCAATTACCAATTGACCGAGCGAGGTGGCGCAGTGGTTAGCACACTGGACTCGCATTCGGGAGGACGACGGTTCAATCCCGTCTCCAGCCATCCTGATTTAGGTTTTCCGTGATTTCCCTCAATCGTTTCAGGTAAATGCCGGGATGGTTCCTTTGAAAGGGCACGGCCGATTTCCTTCCCTAACCCGAGCTTGTTCTCCGTCTCTAATGACCTCGTTGTCGACGGGACGTTAAAAACACTAACCTAACCAATTACCAATTAGTATTTACGAAAGAATTACTGTGATTTCGAATGAACAGCTGATTTCATACAGCTCACAAAACACAGGCATCTTTTAGAGTATTTATTATGCTAAGAGACATTAGTCAGCCATAAAAGATGAACAAATCTGCGACCATCTGTCCAGCCGGCGAGACTTCATTGTTCACTGTTGGAAATAATAAGGAAGTTACGGTATTAGGTTACTACATAGACTGCAACATAATTTGTTGATATATTTACAACAACGAAGACGGTAAATAATTACAGAAAACTGAGTATGAAATTCATACATATGTTTTTTTTTTCTGGATGACACTGGTGAGAGATTGCTAGCAGCGGAAGCCATGACACAGTGAGTGGAACATCTCACTGTAGCCAACAGCAGAAATAAAATATCACTGAGGAAAATCTCCCGAAGACAAGTAAAATGTCCAGTGCACTGGACACATGCAGTGTAGAAGAAACTGTAATTGCACTTAAAAGTAAATAGGGAAGTAACGTCTAACTGGCTGGACGCGGGGAATGAAGGCTTCAAAGACGCAGTTCAGGGGTTCCGTTGTAAAAATTTTAATCGTCAAAGTTTAAATGTAGTCGAGCTAAAACTTTTTCAGTAAGTAAAGCAAACTTAGTTCTATTTACATAAAAATTAAGAAGATTGTAAATTGTTAAACGACCGAGCTATTAATTAATACGTGTCCGAGAAAGGGGCCATTTAGATACTTCTACCTGTGACTTGGGCGGTTGACAGCAGATGTTCCGTTTGGCCGTCCTCTGCGCCCATGTATAAATACAGCCAGAGAGGTAGGAACAGAGATAGTTTGCACCGAGATATCAATCTGTCCGCGACAGTCAAAGGCGCGCGTGTATTGTGCCTCGGATGACGTCATAGCAGGGCAGCTACCAAAAACGTTTACGGTAAAAGTAGGAAGTGAACTAGCGATGACCATACACCGTCCTGGATCGCTTAGGTTTCACGGAAGTAGCTGTGTGCCGCCCGTAACGTTGACAAAACTGTGTGGCAAGTGGCGAGATTACTTTCCAGTTTTAAGGTGAACAATTAACTTTGGTGATTGGCAGTCAGGATGACAGACCATTTCACTTGGAGTTTCCGGTAAGGGTCACATCTGAACTGTTAATAGTGCTGTTTCCGACCGGGATATAGGCGGTATAGTAGATGAAGATCTGACCATAAATACCGCATGGCGCCTGCTTCGGAGACAGCAGTTCCACCCATTTTATCTGCAAAAGGCACATGAGCTGACATTACCCTACACGTCAGAATTTCCCACAGTGATTACTCGAGCGTCATTGCTGCTGATCCACTGTTCCGTCGTCGGGTACTCTTCACAGATGAGAGCCTCTTTATCCGCGTGGGTGTCGTAAATACTCATAATGTGTAAGTGTGGGCGTATGAGAATCCTCGCATAACTACAGTACGAGGACATCAAATCGTTTTGCAGTAAACATTTGATGTGGCGTAGTGGACAAGTAGGTATTCGAACCACATGTTACTCCACAGAGCCAGACTGGTAGAGTGTATCGACAGTTTTTGGGACATGAACTGGGTGGTCTTCTTCATGATTTCACTCTCGCTTCACAAACCAACTTACAGTATATACACTCCTGGAAATTGAAATAAGAACACCGTGAATTCATTGTCCCAGGAAGGGGAAACTTTATTGACACATTCCTGGGGTCAGATACATCACATGATCACACTGACAGAACCACAGGCACATAGACACAGGCAACAGAGCATGCACAATGTCGGCACTAGTACAGTGTATATCCACCTTTCGCAGCAATGCAGGCTGCTATTCTCCCATGGAGACGATCGTAGAGATGCTGGATGTAGTCCTGTGGAACGGCTTGCCATGCCATTTCCACCTGGCGCCTCAGTTGGACCAGCGTTCGTGCTGGACGTGCAGACCGCGTGAGACGACGCTTCATCCAGTCCCAAACATGCTCAATGGGGGACAGATCCGGAGATCTTGCTGGCCAGGGTAGTTGACTTACACCTTCTAGAGCACGTTGGGTGGCACGGGATACATGCGGACGTGCATTGTCCTGTTGGAACAGCAAGTTCCCTTGCCGGTCTAGGAATGGTAGAACGATGGGTTCGATGACGGTTTGGATGTACCGTGCACTATTCAGTGTCCCCTCGATGATCACCAGTGGTGTACGGCCAGTGTAGGCGATCGCTCCCCACACCATGATGCCGGGTGTTGGCCCTGTGTGCCTCGGTCGTATGCAGTCCTGATTGTGGCGCTCACCTGCACGGCGCCAAACACGCATACGACCATCATTGGCACCAAGGCAGAAGCGACTCTCATCGCTGAAGACGACACGTCTCCATTCGTCCCTCCATTCACGCCTGTCGCGACACCACTGGAGGCGGGCTGCACGATGTTGGGGCGTGAGCGGAAGACGGCCTAACGGTGTGCGGGACCGTAGCCCAGCTTCATGGAGACGGTTGCGAATGGTCCTCGCCGATACCCCAGGAGCAACAGTGTCCCTAATTTGCTGGGAAGTGGCGGTGCGGTCCCCTACGGCACTGCGTAGGATCCTACGGTCTTGGCGTGCATCCGTGCGTCGCTGCGGTCCGGTCCCAGGTCGACGGGCACGTGCACCTTCCGCCGACCACTGGCGACAACATCGATGTACTGTGGAGACCTCACGCCCCACGTGTTGAGCAATTCGGCGGTACGTCCACCCGGCCTCCCGCATGCCCACTATACGCCCTCGCTCAAAGTCCGTCAACTGCACATACGGTTCACGTCCACGCTGTCGCGGCATGCTACCAGTGTTAAAGACTGCGATGGAGCTCCGTATGCCACGGCAAACTGGCTGACACTGACGGCGGCGGTGCACAAATGCTGCGCAGCTAGCGCCATTCGACGGCCAACACCGCGGTTCCTGGTGTGTCCGCTGTGCCGTGCGTGTGATCATTGCTTGTACAGCCCTCTCGCAGTGTCCGGAGCAAGTATGGTGGGTCTGACACACCGGTGTCAATGTGTTCTTTTTTCCATTTGCAGGAGTGTACATGACGGTGCCACTGGACATTCCAGTCGGGAGGCAAGAGAGCACCGCAGCGCTACTTCTCTCAATAAGCGGATGGGTCGCGCAGGACCAGTTGTTGGCCTGCCAGGTCTCAAGGCCGTAACTCCTTGGACTTCTATGTTTGTGTCCGTCTCAAGGAGCTCGTGAATGGTGTTGCAACTGAGAATGTAACATGACTGCAGCAGTGAAATGAAAATGGCTGTGCAACTCTCCAGAATGACATGAACGGATCCTACAACATTCCGAGAGCGGTAAGACGTAGAGCACGTCACTATCTTCGTCTACATCGGCATCATTTTGAACATGTTCTTGGGCAGATGTAGAGTATGTATTTGTGTTAAAATTCGGGTTCTTTCGTGTCGTTGCTTTCTGAGAAAAATTAATTCAGTGTTATTTGTGTTGTACGTGTGATCCCAACTCTGTTGCATATCTCGAAAATAAAGCAAGTTTAGAAAAAACTGTGGTAATAGTTTATTCTTATTTTTACGCGTACATTAACCCAAGAATTGTATTCCGTTACTTTTGAATCAGTTTGTGTAATTACATCGGAAAGCATATGTCGTACTTGAAGTCAAATGAATTCAAGTCAATGGGAACTTTCGTTCTTCGTGAAAACAGTATTTGAATTCCCAGTAGGTATAATTACAGTCTCTAATCTACATTTTTGAAACACATGCACCTTTTTCAGTTATTTGCATTATTGGTATTTTTTAAACATATAAAATCACACATACACATTTTACAATTTTTATGGTTCAAAAATGGTTCAAATGGCTCTGAGCACTATGGGACTCAACTGCTGAGGTCATTAGTCCCCTAGAACTTAGAACTAGTTAAACCTAACTAACCTAAGGACATCACAAACATCCATGCCCGAGGCAGGATTCGAACCTGCGACCGTAGCGGTCTTGCGGTTCCAGACTGCAGCGCCTTTAACCGCACGGCCACTTCGGCCGGCTTACAATATTTATATTTTGTAAAGTATTTACAGTCAAATCAATCTTCACCATCATTTTTCATGCAGTAGTGAGCACAAATTAATGTATTCACCTTAACCAGAAGTATAACACGTTTACCATCTTGTGCAAATAAAACTAGTTTCTGTTGTTTCCTAGTAGAAACAACATGGTACTTTTATTGAATTAGATACTGCCTATTGTTTTAACTTTCGAATCCAACAACACTGCCTGCAATCGACGTGTGCATGACAGCTCTGCAACTCACACATAAGTGCCTGGAAGAGCATTCATCAAAAAACCTTCACACTATTTCTCTATCATTCCAATCTCGAACAGAATGCTCGCAAAACGAACACTTAAACACTTCCGTGCGAAATCTGATTTATATAATTTTATTACGATGGTAATATCTCTCTTTATAGGTGGTCATCAAGAAAATATTTTAATATTTGGAGGAAAAAATTTGTGAATGAAATTTCGTGAAGCGGTATTCCGGCAATGAATAATGTCTTTGTTTTAATAACTGCCAACTCAACTCATGTATCATATCCATGTCAAGCTCTCCACTTTTTGGCAATAATACAAAGTGAGTTGATCTACTCAACTTTTAGATGTCCTCCATCAATCCTATGTAGTAAGGATCCCATATCGTGCAGTAATACTCTATCATAGGAAGCTGAAACGCAGCGTAGGCAGCGTCTTCAGTGGATTTGTTGCATATTATTGGTGTTATGCTAATAAAACGCAGTCTTTAGTTCGCCTTACCTATAACATTAACTATGTGATCGTTCCAGTTTAGGAGGTTTGTAATTGTAACCCCGAGGTATTTAGGTGAACTGACAACCTTTAGATTTGTGTGATTTACCATGCAACCAAACTTTACCGGATTCGGTTTAGTTCTCATGTGGATGACCATACATTTTTCATTACTTAGAATTAATTACCACTTTTGCACCTTACAGATATCTTATCTAAATCATTTTTCAGTTTTTTTGATCTTCTGAAGACTTTACTGGATGACAGCATCACCAATAAATCATTTGCGAGGGCTGCTCAAATTGTCAACTAAATCATTTATATAGTTTAAGAACAGCAGAGGGCCTATAACCCTTCTCTGGGGAGCGTGAGTTTTCACTTGCATTTTTTTCTCGATGACTTTCCATTAATTACTACCATGTGTGACCTATCTGAAAGGAGATCAAAATTCCATTTTCACAACTACGACGATACTGCATGGCAACGCAGTTTGACTAGAAGCCGCACGTGAGGGATCGTATCAAAAGTCTTCTGAAAATCTAGAAATATGCAAAAATTTGAAATCCCCTGTTGAGACCACCTATTACTTCATGAGAATAAAGAGCTAGATGTTTTGCACAAGACATTTTCTGAATCCGTGATGAATGTGTCAAAGGATCGTTTTCTTCTAGGTAATTCGTAGTGTTCGAGCACAGTATATGATCTAAAATCCTACTGCAAATCGACGTGAGTAATATGGCTCTATAATTCAACGGAATACTCCATTTTTCTCTCTTGAATATCAGTGTGACCTGTGAAACTTTTCAGACTTTGTGTACTGCATAGGTCTTTGGTCGAGCGAGAGGTTGGTTCAAATGGCTCTGAGCACTATGGGACTTAAATGAGATTTTCACTCTGCAGCGGAGTGTGCGCTGATATGAAACTTCCTGGCAGATTAAAACTGTGTGCCCGACCGAGACTCGAACTCGGGACCTTTGCCTTTCGCGGGCAAGTGCTCTACCATCTTTTTTTTTCTTTTATTTTTTTTAAGTTGCAGGTAACGAGAAAACAAATAAAAAGCTCTTGTGTATGAAAATAAAAGACGACATTCTTCATAAAAATAAGAATATCCTTTGGAAACGTAAAACATAAAAGGTAGCTATATTTCCGCAACGGCCTTCTTTTATTTATTTATTTATTTATTTAATTATGTGTTTGTTACATGTGTAAGGAAAAAAAACTTAGAAGAGGAGGAGAAAAGAGAAGTGAAATAAAATAGGAATACTTTCCGCGCCATGCTCCACTTTGGCGCGCCATCAGAACAAATTGCATTCTATCATTGACCATTAAAGGGGAACGTGGGATCGTCCAGTCGTGGCTGGTACAGTTCGTTGAGATTCCAGCTTTGAGGCGGGTTGGTGAAAATACTCTGTAAACAGTTCGCGAAAGTGGCCCGATAGTGTCGATGTCGGCAAAGGGTGTGGTGATGTACTTGGAGGCGTGTCCAAAAGTCGGCCGGATCGACGATGTTGTCCCGGAAGAGGTAGTTGACAGCCATGCCACTGATCCATGTGATGGCGTGCCACTTAGCCGATGGAAATATCATCATGGTAGGAGAAACGTGATGTGGTGGTACTCGGAGGTAGAAAGCCACAATCGTCTGTGCGAGGGTCGAGACAGCTGCTGCTGGCCCACACTCAAAACGATGTAAATCTGAATCTTCGACGTTGCACTTGAGGCACAGGGGTGAGTCCACCAGTGCGATGCGATGCAGTTTCTGTCTTGTAGTATACTTGCCGTTGACGAGAAGGTACCACATAGAGGTGATGTCAGTGGTGTGATACGGTTGGTGGATCGCTTTCCAAAGTGTAGGCCATGAAACCGGGGGGTGACGTGTTTCGACAGGGTTGCGGGGTGGAGACTTTCGTAGGAGGCAATAGATGTCGCGGGTGATCGTCTTCCTGGTACTGGGAAGCTCGGTGCATATGTAGCTATACTCCAAAAAGAAACGGCCGATATGTGACATCGGAGGTGGGATGTGTGCCAGAGACGTCGGTGGGCGTCTCGAAACAGGTGCGAGCTCAGTGGTCAACATTCCAGTAAAACTAGCATTTTGGCTTTTCCATAACCGGAGCATAGTATTGGTGTAAAGTGCCGTAGTCCTGGCTCTCACATTAACCAGATCGAGGCCACCGTCCCGCTTCGGTAAGGTGAGAGCTTCATACTGGACTTTGAAGATGTGTCCAGAACAAATAAAATAGCCAAAAGCCGCCTGTAATCTGGCCGCCATTGTCGCAGTGATGGGCAGAATCTGCGCTATATGGGGTATCCGGACTGCCAGATGGGTATTGACGAAGGTGACTCTCTGGTACATATTCAGTGGGCGTAGTATGTGATTTTGTATGTTGGCCCGGATGCGTTGCAGTAGTGCCCGAAAATTGATCGCCGAGGTGCGGCGAATGTCTCGCGTGTACACCAATCCGAGACAACGAAGGGTGTCCACCAGTTGAAATGGGACTACGCTGTCTGCGGGAAGGCCGCGGCCGATCTTCATGGCGCATGATTCTGCCACGTTCACAGCGCTCCCTGCCCCTGCACTGTAACGGGTAATCCACTGCATCGCAGCTTGTACGTCGGCCGCTGAACGTACGACGAGGGCCAAGTCGTCCGCGTAAGCTCGGCAGCGGAACATATGATCCCGGAGTGGAATACCTGTCAAACGTCGCCGTAATCCGCAAATGAGTGGTTCCATCGCAATGGCATAAAGCACCGTAGACAAAGGGCAACCCTGCCGTACTGAGCGTTCAATCCGTGTAGGTTCTGTAAGTCTGCCGTTGACGAGAAGTCTGGACGTTGCTCCACGAAGGAGCCGCATAATCACTTGCGTGAATGTCGGGGGAAGTGCCATTCGGTCCATCACTGCGTTGAGGAAATGCATTATTGACGCGGTCAAACGCTTGTTTGAAGTCGATGGAGATTAAAGCGCCTGGCAGTCGCGAGTGTGCTGCCACAGCGATCACATCTCGATATTCACTGAGGGCTGTCTGTATATTACGATCGCCGCCTAAGGATGTTTGTTCGTGGGAAACAATGTCTCGTAAGACATGTTTGAGTCGCACTGCGAGAAGGCGTGTGAAAATCTTTAAGTCGGAATTGAGTAACGTGATCAGCCGATAACTGTCGAGTCGTGTTCCTCCTGCGGGTTTCGGGACTGGTACAAGTAAGCCTTCCATGAACATTGGTGGCTGGTTCGCCGCGCCGGACAAAAGTTCCCAGTACATGTCCCTCCATCGTGGCATCATCAAATCTTGGAAGGTTCTGTAAAATTCGAGAGGTAAACCATCCGAGCCGGGAGATCGATTCAGAGACCCTTTGGCCACAGCGCCTTGGACGTCGTCAAAAATGGTTCAAATGGCTCTGAGCACTATGGGACTCAACTGCTGTGGTCATAAGTCCCCTAGAACTTAGAACTACTTAAACCTAACTAACCTAAGGACATCACAAACATCCATGCCCGAGGCAGGATTCGAACCTGCGACCGTAGCAGTCGCACGGTTCCGGACTGCGCGCCTAGAACCGCGAGACCACCGCGGCCGGCTGGACGTCGTCGGTGGTCACTTCAGAAGTCAGGAGGGTTGCAGCTGCTGCGTTGAGAGTACCAAGTGTCTCCTGGGCAACCTCAGCAATGGCCTCTGCACCGGCAGGTACTTCTTGATAGAAAAGTCTATAGTGCGTTGTGAATGCATCCGCAATGGTAGCTTGCGAAGTCAACCGTCGTCCATCAGGTAAGTCTAAAGTTGTCATTAAAGCCTGTCGGCGTCGACGAACATTTTGAACAATATGATGCATAGAAGGTTCTTCACCATTAATCCTATCTTGGCTGCGTGCTCGTACAATGGCTCCCTCTAGACGGCATCTGGTCAAGGTTAAAATCTTTGCCTTGATGCGTTGAGCTTCTTTTAGACGATCCGGGGATGGAGGATGATCCATGAGTTCACGTAGAGCGCTATAGTAGAAATCAGTTGTATGGTGATTCCACCTGGCTTTGGCTCTGCCATAGTGTGTCAATGTGCGTCGGATGGCCGGTTTGGCGCACAGCAACCACCACTGCAGTGTGGTCTCGTAACGCATAATGCGTTGAACACAGGTGTTCCACGTGTCGGTGACCTGTTGTCGACATTCAGGGTCCTGCAGTAGCGCGACATTGAGTTTCCAAGGTCCTGCACTGCGCCATATAGATTGTCGACGTAGGTTCATGGTACAGATGTAGATGTCATGATCCGAAAAGGCAGACGGCCAACGTTCCGCGTCGAGGAGAGCTGATTTCAGAGCGTCAGAGATGTATATTCTATCAAGTCGGCTGGCGGAGTGGCTCGTGATATGTGTATACCCGGGCGGTCGCCGTGTACCACTCGCCAAGTATCGAGGAGACGAAGGCGGCGGACGAGGAAGCGAAGTTCCGGACATGTGGTGAAATGGGGGTATTGGTCTATGCGCTCGAGAACACAGCTGAAATCTCCTCCTAAGATGAGGTGATTGTATCGGCCGAGGAATAAAGGCGTGATATCTTCTGCGTAGAACTGGGAGCGATCCCTCCGTTTATCAGTGCCCGATGGGGCGTAGAGATTTATGATTTGGAGTCCTTCAACTGTTATGGCCACCCCTCGCGCCGTTGGGAGGTATGCGACATCGGAAACTGCGATCCCTTTTCGTAGGAGGATGGCTGCGCCTGTGTGTTCCATAGCTGCAGGGGCGGCGTACGTCCCATATCCATAACACCCAGTCCAAGTTTCTGTCCTCAGTTCTTGTAACAGGGCGATGTCGATGTCCGCTGCTCTCAGCGTGTCACGGAGTAGTTGAAGTTTAACGTGGGAGCCGATATTATTAGTATTGATAGTAGCTATTCGGTACGCCTGATGGGAGATCCGTGCTGCCGATAGGTTCGTAGCTGGTGAAGATGGTCATGGTGGATGTGTGAAGTCCATAGAAGTCGCAAGAGTCGCCGTAGAAACTTCCCCCATTTTAGTGTTGGTCTAACGGAGGAACAGATCTCATTTCCGCATCGGATGGAGGTGGGAAATCTGTGTCATCCGCCCACGAAAAATGTCCGACAGGTTTGACATCGGCGATAGGGGGCAGCGCTGGCCGAGTCGGCTCAATTGCGTCGGTGACAACAGGCGTGCTATGTTCCATGGCTTCTGGGGGCGGGACTTGCACACGATCTCTGTTGGACGGTTCACCGTCTTGCGGATGACGCGTCTCCGTGGCAGAGGAGAAAGTGTTATCGTGTCCTCCGTCAGAGTGATGTGCCATCTCTTCGTCCTGTGGAGGGGGCTCAATGGTCGATTCTGATGTCTTGCGGCGTTTTTTTTCGTCGTTTGGGCGACTTCTGCTTTCGGCAATGAGTTTCGGTGTCTGAGGAAGGAAGAGATTCACGTCGTTCCGGTACAAAAGCCGCGGGTGTTATGATGCGGTCGTCATTCACCAGAACAGTCTCGTTGGTATCCTTGTGATCTTCTAGCGTGGGCGTGTCCGTATGTTGGACATGTTCACGGAGGGCGTCGCCGGTGTAAAGGTGCTGGGACGCCTCCGGGTGTATCGGACCAGAGAGACGCTCATGAATGGCGTCTTGTGAGGGCTGGACGTGCAGTGTCGCCGCATAGGTGACTGGAAGGGTGGTTGTGGTTCTGTCGGTGTTCGTGTCGTCGTGCCTTAGTTGTATGATGCGGCGTTGCAGGCAATCATTACGGACGTGGCCTTCTTTGCCACAACCGGAACATGTTCGAGGTTGTCCGTCGTAAATGACCACCGCACGGCAGCCGCCGATAGAAATGTACGATGGAACGTGCCGTTTGAGATCGATTCGGACTTGTCTCACACCATTAAGCACCGGATACGTCGTAAACTGTGCCCATGTCTCGGCTACGTGGCTCTGGACTTTTCCGAACGGACTTAGCGCCGCGATGACTTCATCTTCATTCACCTCGAAAGGCAGTTAGAATACACGGATCGTCCGAAGGCCAAGTCCTGCATGGTCGACATCCACAGGCCCGACGTTTCCGTCGGAGTGCCGAAATTTTAGTCCATGTCGTGTCCTTTGAATAATCTCATTGCAGGCAGCGTCGGAAGTCATCTTAACATAAACGACGCTGCTAATGATCGGTAGGTGTATGCCGATGATTTCGTCACGGGGGATCTTCACGTCTTCGCGTAGGAAGCGTTCGACGGCCAGTGCTTTGGGTCGTGCGTATTCATTTGAGAAGGTGAACTTAAGAGTGTTCTTCCTGTAAGAGTTGGCCATTAGAGCTTGTTCGACTGAGAAGCGCGGTGACGACGAAGTAAACAAAACACTCCGCGCGCGCAGCGGCGTGGACGGCCGAGCGCGGTGCGCACTAGAGATGGGCAAAACTGTTCTTTTCAGAGATTGGATCAGAACTGTTCACTCCCTGAAATGAATTAGCTGTTTTTCATGACTCACCACTCATTTACAAAAGAAAATAAATGAAAGGCACATTGCCCTTTAAACTTGGTTTATTCCAGTACTATACCTGTATTTTGATCTTATTTGATCCTATTTTGAAGTAACATAGATAATGAGTAAGAATTTTGTATTGTTTATTGAAATTTCCACGATATGACAAAGTTTTTGATTATTGATTTATTTTGCACTAGCGTGGTTTTTTGGGTGATCGGAAAATGTTGTAACTTGAGATTTACATTAACAATATATTTGGCTATAATGTATTAAAATTTCATTAACCTCATACAAATACATCGCAAGCCATATATTTTTCCTTTCGAAGACGCCTAAAATCGCAAAATCCGTACCAGAATAAGAAAAAAAATATAAATTTGACTGTAAAACGAAAGTGCTGCATATAGCCTTACGCAGAATAAAACAAGGAAAATATTGGTGTATCACATTTTGCGATACGTTTATCGGTTCGCTCGTAATTAAAGCGTAAATTCGAGTGTCCATAATAAAAATCCTATAGTAAGAGTAGTCATCAGGAACCTAATCTAATCAGTTTAAACAAATAAAAATAAAATAAAAACAATTGATGTATACATAACATAATAATGTAATATACATAGCGGTATTACTATGAAGAACAATATCCAGTGGGGACAAACTCCGATGCAGAGGCGCTGAGTCGAGCAGGTCGAGCCGCGAGCTGTATTACTGCGTGAGCTGAGACCGCAGAGACCAGAGTGACACCAGAGTCGCTTTGCTCGACGCTCTGGCTACAGTCGAGACGGTGGGGTGAGCGTTGAGCGGGCGAGTTCCGAGGGTGGGGGGAGCTCACCCGCTCCGAGACAAATCGTCCGCTCCCTTGCGAGCAGGTTTTTGCAAGTAGTTCCTATGTTATCCGCTAGGTGGCTCTCTGTCCTGTTGCTGGCATCAACTGCCCAGAGGGCAGGACGTGCGACTGAAACGATCGCCGACAGAGTGCGATGCGAAGTTAAGCTGCGCCAGACACTGCACAGTGCACACGGCAGACGACGCACAGAGACGGCCCGGCATATGTGAAACACAAAATCCAATGGGGCACTGCACAATGCAGGCAGCCAAGGTAGAAGCAGGGCAGAGGCCGGCGCTGGCTGTGTTGTGTGGCGTGCACTGTGCTCTGACCAGCAGAGGCGCTGCTGATATGCTCCGTCTCTCTCTCTCTCTCTCTCTCTCTCTCTCTCTCTCTCTCTCTCTCTGCCTGGGAAACGTTTGGAGCTACCGTTCTTTTTTTCTGAATCACTGATTGTTCACTCCTTTGAAAGATTGAACTCTATGAATTAGTTCAAGAGCGGATCCCCCATCTCTAGTGCGCACTGCTGCCCTGCCGAACGCAGACTGACCGACTGATCATCTGAGCTACCGAAGCACGACTCACGCCCGGTACTCACAGCTTTACTTCTGCCAGTTTCTCGTCTCCTACCTTCCAAACTTTACAGAAGCTCTCCTGCGAACATTGCAGAACTAGCACTCCTGAAAGAAAGGACATAGCGGAGACATGGCTTAGCCACAGCCTGGGGGATGTTTCCAGAATGAAACAGGGGAGTTCGAGTCTCGGTCGGGCACACAGTTTTAATCTTCCAGGAAGTTTCATATCAGCGCACACTCCGCTGCAGAGTGAAAATCTCATTCCGGAAACATCCCCCAGGCTGTGGCTAAGCCATGTCTCTGCTATATCCTTTCTTTCAGGAGTGCTAGTTCTGCAAGGTTCGCAGGAGAGCTTCTATAAAGTTTGGAAGGTAGGAGACGAGAAACTGGCAGAAGTAAAGCTGTGAGTACCGGGCGTGAGTCGTGCTTCGGTAGCTCAGATGGTAGAGCACTTGCCCGCGAAAGGCAAAGGTCCAGATTTCGAGTCTCGGTCGGGCACACAGTTTTAATCTGCCAGGAAGTTTCACTATGGGACTTATCTTCTGAGGTCATGAGTCCCCTGAACTTAGAACTACTTAAACCTAACTAACCTAAGGACAGCACACACATCCATGCTCGAGGCAGGATTCGAATCTGCGACCGTAGCGGTCGCGCGGTTCCACACTGTAGCGCCTAGAACCGCTCGGCCACCCCGGCCGGCCGAGAGGTTGTATATGATTGTTAAGTATGGGTCTATTAGATCAGTATACTCTGAAAGGAATCAAATTGCTATACAGTCTTGACTGGAGGACTTGCCTTTATTAAGTGACTAAAGCAGCTCCACTACACCGAGGAAATCTGATTCTAAGTTACTCATGATGGCTGTTCGAATTCCGGAATATTTACTTCTTCTTCTTTGGTGAAGAAATTTCGGAATACCACATTTAGTAACTCTATTTTACCGGCGCTGTCATCGGGAACATTGCCATTGCTAGATTTCGAAACAGAGTTCCATTGTTGAAACCATGAAAATCATCTCACACGGAGTCCGTGCTAAATTTCGAGCCTCAGTAATACATCACCAGTCCTGGAGGCTTCGTGTACTTACAGACTTTCCATGCACTTTTCGTTGCTTCTGCATCATCGATTGTTAAACTGTTAACAGAAAAACTGATTTTTAGCCTTTGCTCTGTGGGTTATGCATCCAGGTATAGTCTCGAGCGCCTGCAATGTTTATTACATAAATGGTTTAAATGGCTCTGAGCACTATGGATTTAACATCAGTGGTCATCAGTCCCCTAGAACTTAGAATTACTTAAACCTAACTAACCTAAGGACAGCACACACATCCATGCCCGAGGCTGGATTCGAACCTGCGACCGTAGCGGTCGCGCGTTTCCATACTGAAGCCCCTAGAACCGCTCGGCTACAACGGTCGTAATGTAAGTTTTCGAAATATCCAGACTGGCATTTCCTACTGCAACGGTTTGATCAGTGAGAATACACAGAATGTTCAATTCAATTCCAGCTAAATTTTTGTTAAAATGACAATATTTTCAATATTTGGTTTGTCAATTAATGCAGCTGGCCTATATCTGTCTTCCCTGTCTGATGTACCATATCTGTCGCACATTTTGCAATGGTTCTTCAAAATGGCTCTGAGCACTATGGGACTTAACGTCTGAGGTCATCAGTCGCCTAGAACTTAGAACTAATTAAACCTATCTAACCTAAGGACATCACACACATCCATGCCCGAGGCAGGATTCGAACCTGCGACCGTAGCGGTCGCTCGGTTCCAGACTGTAGCGCCCAGAACCGCACGGCCACTCCGGCCGGCAAAATGGTTCTTCCAAACACACTATTATTCATCAGTTTGAATAATTTTTCCTCAAGTTCATTGCTTGCACTCAAGCATTTTTGTGCTTTAACCGCAGTGTATGTTTTCGTCTATGGAGCTTGTCTAAATGATGAAATTCCGCATACATTTTTTAAAAGACGATTTCTGCGTTATCTCACAAAAGATAACGAGTTGGAACTCGACTTGCCAGTCAGTGTGTGACAGTCCAAGCAGTAGGGTGTGAGTGAACGATTGGATTTAACAACGTAGAAAAAACTAACACGCTCATGGTGTACGGAGAGTGTAGAAAAATGAATTTCGTCATTCTATTGCGGCAAGATATCCCAATATACGTTAACCATCTAGGCAGTTATTTCTCAATCTCTTTAACCAGTTACGTGAACGTGGTAGTGTAGTACCTAGACAACGTAGCAGAAGAAAAAAAGTAACGACAGAAAATGGAGAAATTAATGTTCTTGCTGCTGTTACAGTTGATCCGCACGTTGGCTCCCGCGCAATCTCACGAGAAAGTGGCATGAGTTAGGCAAGTGTCCTACCCGTTCTCCATCGTCATCATCGTCATAGAGTTCATCCCTGTCACATCTCTGTATATCGAGAGCTGCATGGAAACGATTATGAGAATCATGTTAACTCCTCTACATGGGCTTTAAGACAGGGTACCCCAGATTTATCATGTATCTTGTTTAGTGATGAAACCACATTTACCAATCATGGCCAGGCAAACCGCTGAAACATGCACTACTGGTCTGTAGACAATCTCTGGTGGCTTTGTCAGGGGGAACGTCAGCGTTCATGGAGTGTAAACAGGTCGTGTGGAATAGTGAACCATCAGCTCATAGGCCCATTTTTCATAGATGGGACAGTGAACTAGCCTGGTTATCACAGCCTCCTAACAGTCTATCTTCCACGGATGCTGGTTGATGTTCCTCTGCAGACTAGGAGGAACCTATGATAACAACATGATGGCTGTCCAGCCCATAGTGCACCAAGTACTACAGCTTGTCTTCACGAATTGCTTCCAAATGGTAGGATTGGACGCAGAGGACCTGTACCTTGGTAAGCCAGTTTTCGGTATTTGACGCCTGTTGACTTCTTTGTGTGGGGAAAGTTGAAAGATGCTGTCTACAAGGACATACCAACTACACCTGATGGTATGCAACAACATATTACTGCAGTCTGCTTGGACATCTCCGCTGAAATGCTAGCACATATGTAGCAGTCATTCCTTACCAGACTGGAAGAGTGTGTTACCGCTGCCAGTGGTCATTTTCACACAACCTTTGATGGCCAGTTGTCGCGTTACTGGTCAGAAGCCACATAACTAGTTTATGCACTTGTGTTGCTCTTTATCGTGTGTTACCAGTATTGTAAGTATTGTACAAGCGTCGATGTGAGAACTTTTCGAAATAAGATATCTTGTATATAACTGGCACTAAAATGCTGCAACGAACACCACTGTCATTCTGATTTACCCTCCTTTTAGTTTGTTAATGACATCAGGTATTGTTCCATTTAAAAAATTATGTTTGCACAAAAAATACAATTGTAAGTACTATCACAATCTGTTGATAGGCTATCAACACGAGACCCTGACTACTAATTCATTCTGTGAAAACCATACATCAATAGCAGTTTCCATTTCCGCAATATTTGTGCAGCAAGCTTTAGGTGATTCACCCTGTGAGTTACAACAATGTTTAAGTAAGTGAAATGTTACAGATGTTCTGTCAACACAGACCACTTATAATAAAAAAATAATACATCGTTTATAAATAAAAACATAAATAAATACGATAGCATTCATGCGCAATTGCAGTCGGGTTAAATGAAAACAATATGTCATTAATTATATTTTAAACACTTATTTATATTGGCTTTTCAGAAGCGTATTTTTACACTCTTCTCAATACTGGTGTCAGCTAATACCATAGTTTTTAATATCGACTGTAATCATATAATTCCTGTCAGCTGTCTACATGGACAGAGACAGTACTATGTACAAAAAATTTATTTTTGTACATATTTTCATTTTATCAATAATTTTTGTGAGTTACTATAACAATTATTTTTTAACTACCTGATGTATGATGCTACACTGTGAAAGGTGGCTACACTGAGTCACAGCGCCAGAGATTGTGCCAAAGAGTATTATTCCGCCGCCTGCACTGGCGCAGTTGTTGTTCAGAGATCGTCGAGGGCAGTTGTAGTTCAGAGGTTGCCGTGGGTAGTGCTTGTTGAGAGGATGTCGAGAGCAGTACTAGTTGAGAGCATGTCGGCGCAGTTATTGTTCTGTTGGGCGAGACAGTAGATGGTGTTCTGTTGGTGTAATGTATAGATGGAAGATGTTGCAATGATCACAGTGTATTTTTCGTCAATATAAATGGAGGCAACAAAAAATTTTTTTATTTCAAATTTCCTAAATAACAATGCCTCTTGGTCACAGGTTCATTCAACAAAGCATCTGGCTCATGTTCATGTATTAGACTTGTAATTCTGGTTTCTATGTGTAATTATAGTATTTCTGGTTTTTCAATTAGTTCATTGTAAATGGTGTAAGTAGGCTGTTTAGGTTTTTTTTTTTATTGGTAACGCCACCTCTGTATGAAAATCACTGGCTATGCTGTGTGCAGTCTGTGGCTGGTTTGCATTGTTGTCTGCCATTGTAGTGTTGGGCAGCGGCAGCTGGCTGTGAACAGCGCTTAGCGTTGCGCAGTTGGAGGTGAGCCGCCAGCAGTGGTGGATGTGGGGAGAGAGATGGCGGAGTTTTGAAATTTGTCATGAACTGCTATATTTATATATGATGATATCAAGGTAAATACATTGTTTGTTCTCTATTAATATCTTTCATTTGCTAACTGTCCCTATCAGTAGTTAGTACCTTCCATAGTTTGAATCTTTTATTTAGCTGGCAGTAGTGGCGCTTGCTGTATTGCAGTAGTGGGAGTAACGAAGATTATTGTGAGGTAAGTGATTTAGTGATTTGTGAAAGGTATAGTTTAATGTTAGTCAGGGCCATTCTCTTGTAGAGATTATTGAAAGTCAGATTGCGTTGCGCTAAAAATATTGTGCGTCAGTTTAAGCACAGTCTTGTAACATTATTCAAAGGGGACGTTTCATATGGCGACCCTTAGCCGAGGATACCTCACTGGAATCTTCTGATTTTTTCCTTGTAGTTTGTGTAATTAGTGCAGATTTTGTTTATTGCTAGCGCGTAATTGTAGAGAGAATCTCCTTTGTAGTTGCAGTCTTTCATTGTTGTACAGTAAAGAAGGTGTGGCACACATGTAGATTTTCACCAAGTATTTCGCAGCTGCAATTAACTAGATATTATTTTCAGTGCTATGTTAATGTGTTCCCCTATTTTTGCTCTTCAAATTGTGTTTTTCTGTGTTGTCGTGTGAAATACTGTGACAATAATGGCGTGTGAAAAACGTAACACTAGGCTCCAAAGTAAACTGAGAAATGACAGTGAAGACGAAAGCAGTGTGTTAGCGCCGCAGAGTAATGAATTAACTAATGTTCAAAGTAGTAATTTGGTAATTGTGCATAGGGAAATGGAGCGGGCGGCAAACAATGGCGTGGACAGTGAAACAATTAGTGAAGAGGGAAGCATTATCGATCGATCGGTCGGCAACAGCTCGCCTCAGGAATCGGGAATGACAGAACACAATATTGCAAATACTGTAGACTCCGGTTTTGGGTTCTCACCGTTTTCTCAAATGAGTCAAGACACATTTTCGACTTGTCAAAATGTGAATGTTGCCGGTGCAAATTCACTGCAAAAAAGCATAGAGAAACAGATTCCAGACACTAATACATTATTATTGCAATTAATGCAACAAATGGGACAAAATCTTCAAAAGTTAGACACAGTGGAACAAAATCTTAAAAAGTTAGACACAATGGAACAACACCAGAGACAAACACAGCAACAGTTAGACACAATGGAACAACACCAGAGACAAACACAGCAACAGTTAGACACAATGGAACAAAATCAGAGACAAACACAGCAAAAGCTTCAAAAGTTAGACTCATTGGAGCAAACTCTTGAACAAACACGTGAGGATTTAACTACTGAGCTACATCACATTGAATCGAAATGTCAAAAAGTCTGTAATGACGTAAAAACACAAATTTGTGAGCATTTCCAACCTATTTTTTCGCGTCATGAAAATGCACTACAGAATCATGAAGCAGCCATAAAAGAACTGCAAACTACTGTTCATGAAAATCATGAGACCTTGCAAGCTAAATTTGACTCAGTTGCATCTACCGATTCGGTTACGCAACTTGCAAAAACTCAGGAAAACTTGAAGGACACAGTAGATTCGATTTCAACACAAATGGACACTCTGAAACTTGGTTCAGAAAAACACACTGAGGAAATGTGTTCACTATCGGAGAAAGTAGCCGAACTTTCGGATCAGGTCACTAACTTATCTACAAAGGTAGATGATGATCTGAATGACACAATACCTGTAGCCTTCACTGACACAGAAGAGTATGAACAAATTAGAAAATTCAAACAAAATCAAAATCAAATCAATACACAGTACAAAATAGAAATCCGGGAAGTACAAGATCAGTTGACGCAGGTAATACAAGAATTACATACTTCAGAGGACACTCGCGCTCCAGTACGGGAAGAGGGACATAGAAATACGGAACAACCACAAAATAATAACACAGGACATTTCGGAAATTATGAAAGAAATTGGCAAGGCGCATTGGATTTTGAGATGGAACCGCCGACACGACGTAACAATGACCGATATGCCACTCGCCGACACGATGATTTTGACTATAAGTTGTTCATTACTACACGTAAATTCAAAACGTTTAAGAATTCTGGCAAGGACATTCATCCACAAGCATGGCTCCATCAATTCTCTCATTGTTTTCCTCCCAACTGGTCATTGGAGCACAGGTTAGAATTTATGTGTGGCTACTTGGAGAATGAACCAGCTGTAAGAATGCGATCGGTCATTCACGATTGTCACAGTGAAGGAGAATTTTATCATGCCTTCCTCTCAGCGTATTGGTCTCAAGCTACACAAGACCGAGTAAAACATAGCATCATGATGATGAAACACTTTGAACAATCTCAATTTTCCAGTCTTGTCAAATATTTTGAAGACATGTTGCACAAGAATCAGTACCTGTCAAACCCATGCAGCCCCTCAGAACTCATCCGCATTTGCTTAATCAAATTGTCTGAACATTTAAGAAATATTATTTTTGGCAGGGCGTTGCAAAGACGACATTGAAACTTTTCAGGGACTCCTACAAGAATTAGAAATTGACACAGACAATCACGGGATGCGAAAACAGGAACACAACAATTACAGGTCACATCCGTCGCAATTCCGTGATGAAAGAAATAATAACTGGACACGACAAGGCTATTCTTACAACGCAAATCGTGACCAAAACAGACACCACCCATATGACAACCACTGGCAGAGTAATAATAGTTACAGAGAAAGATCGCATTTCCGTAGTAATGACTATCACAGAGACAGCCAGAGACACAGACGATATGGAAACCAAAACAATTATTATCAAGGGAGGCAGAATAACTTCAGACGCAACAGTTCGGCGCACAGTTACGATTCCGGGAGAAATTCTCCACCACATGACAGAGAGAAAAGAAACTATGTAAACTACCGACATAACGACAGACCTGAATTTCATCAGAACTGGCGGGATTCTAACAGAGCTGGGTCCTCTCGGCAAGGCGAATTTGTAGAAGTTAGGTCTCCTAATCCCAATAACGGCGCGCGCCAACAAAGAAACAGACAATGACTCGCACAAGCAGGCAGCCGCGTGCGCCCGCTGGCTCCGAGAACAATAACATAAGACGCTAGCCTTGAGAAAAATTTTAGCATTCTTTACCGATGTATACAACATGATAATTGCTTTGAAGTTGAAACTCTGTGCACTAGGAAGAGTAAAGGTTTACACCACATTTCACATGTAAAACCGTTTATTGAAAGATGATCTGCTTTTTAACTTTGTCTTTGCCATAAAACGTTTCACTTCACATTTCTAGTATGCATTGTCAGACTTAGAATCTGTTAACATGCAACACTGTTTGAAGTTAAATATTCAGTCAAGAACCAAGAGAACTTATTTAAACAGAAATTACGAATGCATTGTTATTGTGAACAGACGTCACAGTGTTATTGTGTGTGTGCATTCTTGCTTGTTTGTCGCACGATTACGTAACGACTATAAGGCTCACATACTTAGAACATTTACTAGTACTGCTAATGAGATTTTAATGCAACATTTTGGTTTATTTGAAAATACATTCTGAATTTAAAGTGCTTTCTGAGAGATACTAGATGACACAGTGGTTAGTTTATGTGACAGCTACACGATTTTTATCACGACGCTACTAATGAGTGACAATTTGCAATGTTGCTTTTGCAGTGTATCTGTTTTATATCTGCACAGTTTTCTGAATTCTTCTGGAAAGAAAAACATGTTTTAGTAGTAACTTTTGTGGTATAGCAACAATGAGACAGCCTTTTTCGTGGCACAACAATACGTTACAGCACAGTACTTTCTTCATCATGGCAATAAGCGTAATAACTAAGATATCTATACGCAAAGCATTTCACTTTTGTTTATCATGAGGTAAGTACATTGACTTCTGCAGAACTTAGCTTTCGGAGGACGACAACTACGACACTTCCACAGAGATTATCTTACAACATGACGCACAGTTTAGCGCTACAGGACACGTATTTGAGTGATTAATTTTGTACTTAAAACATTTATTTTTAAAGATTTTTGAATTGCAAAGAAAGTTTTCCGTGATACATTTCATTCCATTGCTGTAATCTGTAACACCTGAGGGTATAATTACATTAATCCTCAGGGGGGTACACGCCTACTTTGTGTACCATGTGCTTGGCAAGCACAAGGAGCCCTAGCTATTATGGTATTTGCTTATACAACTTTACACATCGGTACCATATTTCTCTAACAGATAAATTACACAGCTATCTGATTATTTAACAAAGAAACAAACATTTTTTTACTACATTAGTGACAGATGTTTACGTAATTACACAGTTGAATAACTTCACACTTATGAAATTGCATTTTGTCAGTACTTTGTGAACTGTTCATATTTTTTCGGAGCCATTGTGATACTATGAGAGCTTTGAATAATGTATTTGGTATGGGATCACGATTTTTAAAGTACGTTTGAGGCAGATGACACTTTTGACATGAGCAGAGAATTTTTTTTAGGTTTTGAAATTATTGGAGGAAGCTACGACGATTTTGAGAGTTTACTGAGGTGTTATGATGTTATTATTACGATGACTATGTGTATTATGCTGTTGCGGTATGTTTATGATCAGTAAGCTGATGCTATATATTGAAGAAGTGTCGACGAATATGTATATGTGTAATAAGGTAAGGAATAATGAGTAGTGTTTAGGGACTCTGATTTGTGGAAAAGGATGTTGGAAACCAAGAATCGTACTTTAAGAGTTATGAAACGTGTGTAAATGCGTGAATGTATCACAATGCCGACGAAAACTTTTTGAACACTGTTATATTCATAGTATTTTTGTTTCTACACATTTGCAACGTAAATTCTTGGCCTGTGAAATTTTTTATATGAGACTGTCACTGTAGCGGAAACTGGTGTCGTAAATATTTCGGTAAGAAAGTTCAGTGACCACCTGCACGTAATGCGTCGTGGGCACCCAGCTGAGCGGCCAGGTGTGCCAGACGCCTGGAGAAAAAGCCATTATTGCGAGCCCTTTTCAGCGGCACAGGTAGAAAAAAAAAGGGAGGCCATTATCCTCGCTATTGACATTCCTTTGTAGAAAGCATCGCAAAAACGACACGGTCGAACTTGAAAACATATGATTACGCTGTGGAGCTCTTAATTTATGATAATTACTAAAATGCCTAATGAAACGATGAGAAACATTTCACGGCTATTGTCGTGCTAGTTGAGAGAAATGCCATATGGCCTGCTTTATGTATTTATTAACTAATTTTGTTTAATATCTAGTTTCTAGCTGCACTGCAGCATTGGTTAAAATAAAATTTAATAGATGTACTAATATAAATATTTTATGCCTACAGATCCAGTAAATAATTTTATGATCTATTCAAAAAAAACGAAGGAGCATAAAAAGATATTTCCCTTCACAGGAATTGTATACGGAATTTTCTTTTCAACTACTGGGTAATTTTTTTTTGGTAGAATAACTTCTTGTGGTGCACCACTTTAATGACATAGATATTAAGATGTGAATATACATTTCCCTTATCTGCATTGTTATCTTTAGTGTATTATTTTTTCTGCTTTAGCTATGTCATGTTTAGGTAGAAGTTATTTAATTTTCTGCTGCTGTTTGCCAGGCATAATGTTACTGAATTTGACTTTGTATTACTCTGCTAAGCCAGTTTACTACTGATTCATTTTTCTTGTTTGCTGCTCATTGCCTTATATTAGTTGTAATATTGCTGCTTGCTTTGCGAATTTGAATTTTTTATCATTGCTGTTTGTGTTAATTGTTTTGTACTGCTGCATTGCCTCGTCCCTTAGTTTAGCATCTGAGCTCAGTAGATTTAAGTTAGCTTAAGAGGGGGTAGACTATATAAGAACCTAACTATGGAGAACAGGGAAAGAATGCTTTGAAAGTTATATGAAAACGATTTGGGCCTAAATGAGTATTGTACAATGAGCCATATTTATTTTGAAAGAAATATGGTTAGAATACAGAAAAGAGGTACAGATAGGACTTTTTGGGAATAATGATGAACGAAGGGAGATCTCCAAGAACAAAAAAGGTTTTGTTCGCAAAATACTGCAGTACCAAAAGTTACACTGAAAACGTACCCTGTCCTTTCCATTGTGTTATCCCCCTATGTGTTTGTGTACTCTTGTATATTTGTGTTTTTCCTGTCTTTATGTGTTTAGCTAATAAGATTTATATTGTAGAATTTTTCAAATACTATGTTATTTTCTTTGTAAAGATGTTTAGACATTATTTATTCTATTCTGTGTTAATGCTTAGGTGTGAAGTTGATGTTTCGAAAGTTATTCTGATCTTTTATGTATGTACTCTTGTCATAATTCCTGTAACACTGATGTATATGTTTATTTCTATTCTGTTGTAAAACCTGTACTACAAATGTTATCTGTATTGTTATGTTCTTTAATGATGTATTTTGTACCTTTGTAATTGTATTCTCATGTTATAAAATTGTAATTGACACCAGTTCATCAAATTAAGTAACTTGTAAGTTACATTTCACTGCACACGTTTCTGTTGGTCATAGTATACGGACAATATGTGAGAAGTAGGGACTGTTAGTGTTTGTATGTGTGTTAATAATTCAGCAAGGGACTGGATAACAGCATTGCTGGTTCTAAGGACAATTCCAAAAACTTTGTGAGTGCACAAGTGGTGGTTATGGACTTGCTATATTATCCGCAAGACTCTTCAATGGTGATTGTGCACCTGCACAGTCACAACGGATGGCTGCTGGCCATCTCTACAAGGACTACAGTGGGTCTGCATCTTTGATGATCCATCAATACCATTATTTCTACAAGGACTGCAGTGGGTCTGCACCTCTGGTGGCCCACCAATACCGTAATGTCTACCAGGACTACAGTGGGTCTGCTCTGTGATGACCTACCTTCCAATAGTCTTCAAAACTTCGACTGACTCTGCTGTGGGTTTGCTCTGCATGTCGAGAGTCAGCACTGTCTTTTCGTTGGAAGGACAACACTACTTCTTCAAGACTGCATGGAAATCCACTACTTCTGTGTGCAATTTCTTTTACTAATGAGACTTTGTGAAAAAAAAACTGTAATTACTATTATGATGAATGATCAGGACTATCTTTATGAACTGTGAGAAAATTTTAGCTTTTGACCAATATTGTATCAATAAGTGTGTGCATTTGATTTCTTTGTTATTGTAATTATGAAAAATTTTTTCAAATCTGTATTGGCCACTGCCCAAACCAATTTGTAAAATTTTTTTGTGGGGAGCATGGGGGCTATGTAAGTAGGCTGTTTAGGTTTTTTTTACTGGTAACGCCACCTCTGTATGAAAATCACTGGCTGTGCTGTGTGCAGTCTGTGGCTGGTTTGCATTGTTGTCTGCCATTGTAGTGTTGGGCAGCGGCAGCTGGCTGTGAACAGCGCGTAGCGTTGCGCAGTTGGAGGTGAGCCGCCAGCAGTGGTGGATGTGGGGAGAGAGATGGCGGAGTTTTGAAATTTGTCATGAACTGCTATATTTATATATGATGATATCAAGGTAAATACATTGTTTGTTCTCTATTAATATCTTTCATTTGCTAACTATCCCTATCAGTAGTTAGTACCTTCCATAGTTTGAATCTTTTATTTAGCTGGCAGTAGTGGCGCTTGCTGTATTGCAGTAGTGGGAGTAACGAAGATTATTGTGAGGTAAGTGATTTAGTGATTGGTGAAAGGTATAGTTTAATGTTAGTCAGGGCCATTCTCTTGTAGAGATTATTGAAAGTCAGATTGCGTTGCGCTAAAAATATTGTGCGTCAGTTTAAGCACAGTCTTGTAACATTATTCAAAGGGGACGTTTCAATGGTGTTTAAA
The DNA here is from genome assembly GCF_023898315.1 of Schistocerca nitens. NCBI lineage: Eukaryota > Metazoa > Arthropoda > Insecta > Orthoptera > Acrididae > Schistocerca > Schistocerca nitens. The sequence continues at coordinate 715,986,344 of NC_064616.1, forward strand.
ATTTCTTGTAGTATTGAGGAAGAACTGTGCCAGATACATGTACGTTGAAGCATACTACCACACACAGAACAATTACACTTGTGCTTTGTTGTTTCGTAGCTTTTATAGTTGCTGGAGACTTAGTTAATCAGTTGTGTTAACGGAAATTTCCTTTCATTGTTTATTGTTATTTTATGTAGTCAGATTGCGTACTAATACTACGAGACTTCGTAACCGGACACACAGCTACTAAAATTATTGCATTTTCATCATTTTCATAACTAAGCCCCCATGCATGTGGCGACCCTGCCAGGATCGTCCCTTGGAATGCTTTTGATAGTAAAAATAGCAGACAGTAGTATTGTTGTAGTAATTTGTAGTTTAGTAATTGTAGTCTATATTGCATGTGTAGATTTGGTAATAGAACATTTGTAGTTGTCTTGTCATTCTTCTACTGGTATTTTTGCGGAATTTAATTTTTGATGTCTCGTATACGGGTTTGACAATTTTGTGCAATTATGAAGATTTCAATTGTTTGTTAATTGTGTTTGTCGGGAAGCATTTCGTGTGAATGGTATTGACGGTTAGACTCACGAATAGGGACATGTTTTAAAAACATGAAAGATGAATTAAAGAAAGAAATTAGAGAAGAAGTACAACCGATTTTGAATGCTCACAATAATAGATTAATTTCAATAGAAATTAGACAAAAGGAACAGGATAGACAACAGGAAGAAAGAGATCGTGTGATAGTACAAGAGTTTACAGAGCTAAATCCTCAACGTGCAGACAATAAGGAAGAAATATTTGAAAGAATCGAGGAATCCGTACCAAATGACAGAATAAATAACCTAACACAACAACATGAACAGTTAACTACTGAATGTGTCAATACCGAAACCCGAGTCGCGACACTTACGGAAGACGTAAATAAACAGAAAGAACAAATAGGTGACTTATCGGAAAGAGTTGAGAAGCTTTCAAATAAATTGACAAGTCTTAGTTTAAATGGGGACAGAGATTCAGATGATACAGTTCCATTGCCATTTGCAGAAACCGAAGAGTACCAGAACATAAATAAATATGTTGAAAATCAAGGAAAATTTAATGAACTCGTTAAAACGGAATTTGAGGCGTTACGAAAGGAAGTTAAACAAATTGCAAGCGAAATCGTAGGAAAAGACAGTAGAAGAAATTTAGAATCGCAGATAGCAGCGGGTTTTGAAGAAAATAATTTATTTCATTTACGAGATGCAACAAGAGAGCGCCAGGCGCGCGAACTTGACAATAATCGACATTCGGACTGGGATAGACGCGGTAGGTCTTTGTCGCCACGAGTCGAAAACTTTGACTATAAACACTTTTTAACTGTTCGGAAATTTAAGATCTTTCGCAATTCTAATAATGACATACATCCATGTTCATGGTTAGATCAATTTATGTACACACTACCGCCAAATTGGCCACTAAGTCACAAACTGGAATTTATGTGTGGCTATTTATGTCCTCAGGGGATTCACTACACTACACTAAGCGTGCACAGGGCCCCGAGCTGTAGTAGTACTATTTCCCTTTTAGTTTTCTGCACTGCTGCCTACGCTTTCACTATTCTTTGTATCTATCACAACAACTTTTCAACTATCAATCTATCTAGAAAAGGAGTCGGTAAAGAATAACCGGATATGACTATTTTACCCAAAAGTAATTTCGGAAATTACCGTTTGGACTTACTATATCTTCAGCAGCATTCATTCGTGGTTTAAACGAAATTTTAATTGTTTATCCTCGTGACAATATTACTTCATATGTTGACGATATTCTTATTGCTAAACGTTCTTGGAGTGAGCATAACAAAATTTTGGATTCATTATTACGTATTTTTGCAAGAGTTGGCATTACAGTGAACTTGGAAAAATCTGAATTTGGTCGTTCTCAGGTGAAATTTCTTGGTCATATTATTTCTACAGAAGGTATTCTTCCTGATCCAGACAAACTAGACGCTATTCGTAATTATGCTGTTCCTACTACAAAACGTGATGTTCGTAGTTTCCTTGGTGTCTGTAATTTTCTTAGACGCTTTGTTAGATTTGACAATTTGGCCACACCTCGTTTATGTGAACTATCTGGAAAGAACTCTAATTGGTGTTGGGATGAGGAAGCTCAATCAGAATTTGAACAACTTTGTGATGCTTTAGTTGCTGCTCCACTTCTTTCACATCCGGATTTACCTAAAGATTTTTGTTTGGCGACGGACTCATCATACAAAGGCCTAGGTGCACACTTATTTCAAGAGATAGAAGAAAACGGCGTTGTAGTACAGAAAGCTATTGGATTTGGAAGTCGTGTTCTCTCTAAATTAGAAAAGAATTATTCGATTACGGAACTTGAAGCCTTGGCTGTTGTATGGGCTTTCACAAAATTTGGCATATTTTTGTATGGTAGACATACTAAGGTTTACACCAATCATCGAGCTCTGGAATTTCTTATGTCAACAAAATTAACACATGGAAGATTGTCACGATGGGCGCTGTATCTACAGGAATTTGATTTTAGTATTGTTTACATACAGGGTTCTTCAAATATTATTGCTGATGCTTTATCACGTGCACCTATGGGTTTAAAACAAAGTGCTGAGGAGGACTGCAAAGAAAACAATAATTGTTCGATGTATATTCAAGGTGTTGCGTTTGAAAATTTTATTTCGTCTTCGCTCCAGGACATCGCTAAGGAGCAAAACAAGGATCCAATATGGAAGAACATTAAGGAGAAGTGGAGGAGAAAGGAAAGCGTAGCGATTAGACAGTATTATTTAGTTAGCAATGATATTCTTTTTAAACGAAAATCGGTTGACAACTCTGTTTGGTTAGTTAGCATTCCTGATGAGTGGGTTAATAAATTGATTTGTTATACACATTTCAGTTATGCACACTTGGGTCCCAGAAAATGCTTTCATAAATTACGAGAAAATTCCTACTTCAGTAATATGGAAAAACGTATTAGATCTGTTCTTGCCAAATGCAAATTATGTCAAAAGGCTAAGCCGCCAACTATTTCTCACAGAGCACCGTTGTTTCCTATCATTCCAGCGAAATTAAAGGAGATGGCTGCAGTCGATTTGTTCGGTCCAGTGGTTCGTTCTACTAATGGTTTTGCGTACATTTTGGTAGCAGTGGAATTGACATCAAAATATGTGTGTTTTACACCTTTACGCAAAGCAACAGCTCGTTCAGTATCTAATGCTTTCGTCAGACATTTTCTTAAAGAAGTGGGTCATATTGATAAAGTTATATCAGATAATGGATCACAGTTTCACTCTAAAATTTGGCTTCGTACTCTACGGCGTCGTAAGATTAAACCAATTTTCATTTCACTTTTTCACCCTCAATCTAACGCTTCAGAGAGATGGATGAAGGAAATCAATAAATTGTGTCATCTTTATTGTCATCAGAATTACAGAACGTGGGATCAGTATCTTCATATTTTTCAAAACATTCTGAATGAACTCCCTAATGATTCAACTTCTTTACCGCCTATATTGATGTTAAAAAATAAAGCACCAACAAATCGCATTTCTGAAATAGTTCCTTTTCCGCCTACACGGAAACTGCGGCATTCTGAAGTTGTCAACCTGGCTCTACAAAATATTGCATCTGCGGCTGCTAGAAGAGAGAAATCAGCTAAACGTCCTGGTCCTTTAAAAACCTTGTCAGTTGGTCAAAAGGTGTTAATTAAGTCTCATCGTTTGTCTCACAAAGGAAAAGGCTTGTGTCACAAATTTTTTCTGCTTTGTAACGGTCCATATAGAGTTCGCAAAATTATTCGTGATAACACTGTCGAAGCAGAAACTCTTAAATCTCGGCGCTCTAAGGGAATACATCATATATCGAACGTTAAAATTTTTGTGGAATGACATACTTTTGACAAATTAACAGTTATACGTAAACATGCAGAGAATATAACGATACCGCGCCGTGTTCTGGCGGCGGCACATACTCAAAGCAACAGTCAAGTCTGCGCGCCGCACAAGGCAGTCGTTGACCGCAAACAAATACTTCCTACGTCACGCGTACCTACAGCTGATCCAGCGCTCAGTGCGGATGCACTGAGAGCCGTAAACAAATACACAGTCTAATTTCTCCGAATAAATTCAGTATAAAGCTATAGTGACTTGATAGATTATGTTATTAACGTTCAGTTTTTTTTCAGGATATAGTTGTATAAAATATTTAAGAACTTCAGGTAAATTCTGTGTGTTGTTGAGTGGTAAATTCGAGGGCGAATTTCTCCGAAGGGTGGAGGAATGTTGAGTGGTACTTAAGTAAATAAATCAGTGAAATCAAAGTGAACTAGAAATTAGGATATAAATGAAAAACTTGGTCTAGTTTAGAGAGTTACATACTCGCAAGCAGCGGGCCGAACAGCAGAACAGAAGAGACAATGACCGCGAAGTCAGCAACTTCCACATAAGCGGGCGCTGTCGATTCAGCCGTCAGGGCATCGCCCGACCGGCTCACGTGTTTCTCAGTTGTCATATGTGAGCAAAGGCCCTCGCCTACATCCCAAGAGCCAATGACCGACGTAAAGAAGATTCTTCGAGAAGCCATTCAACGTGACAGAAGAGGCAATGACCGGCTCACGTGTTTCTCAGTCGTCACATGGGATCAAAAGCCCTCACCTAGATTCCAAGAGCCAACGACCGACGTTAAGAAGATTCTTCGAGAAGCTTTTCAACGTGACAGACGAGGCAATGACCGTGAAGTCGTTCACCTCCAGTAAACTGAAGTGAATAAATACGCGAGACGCAGTGGGCCAGAGAGATGAAGAAGGAGATGAAGACGGAGACGGGGACGGAGACGGAGACGGAGACGGGGAAGGAGACGAAGACGAGAGACGAAGGAAGAAAAGAAGAGTAGCAGTAGTTTTCAGTCAGTTTCGGTGCTGAAGACCGTCATGTAAGAAGAGTCTGCATCATGCACAGACGAACCAAGTCCGCCGCTGTAATGGAATAGCAAGCAGCAGCCGCGGCGCCAGAAGACAGAAGTTAAAAGGTATTTGAAGTCAGGTTTTTACATACCCGGGTGACTCGTGAGGACGGGAAGGAGACGGCCTCACATCAGTAGTCGCCTGTGAGCTGGGATGAAGACCTGACAGCCGAAGACTGGCAAGCGGGAGTCCGTGGTTCGAGTCCGGGACACTGGCCTTGCCCCGCCGCGCCGCTCCGCTGGTCGACGCACAACACACGCGGCCGCTTAGAGAAGAGAAACACTGGGACGCCACACCCAAGGTATCATCCGATGTACGACTTCGCTCGCAATAATTAAACCGGCCACCTCGCGCTGCGCGTCTCCCGTCAGCTGGGCGAGACGGCGACACGAGATACACACCGCTACGCGTAATCAGACGCCGCCGCCGCCGCTGCCGCCGCTGCCGCTGCCGCAGCAGAAGACTTCACAAACGACACAGCTGCCGCTCTCCGAACCAGAACATCCCGTAAGATACAGTTGTACAAATCTTCAATAAAAGTTATCTTATGTAAAAATGATGTTTCATTCGACCTCATACCCGAGCCAAGGAAGAACCCACCCTGCCCACATGTTGTTAAGAGAGAAAAGTTAATTTATTTAATATTTTCACCCTGACAGAATGCTTTAGAATGCTCATCCTGACAATTGACTTGCATCGAAAGAGAAAACCCAGTTACATTTAGTGACAGAAGTGTCACATTTAGTAACACAACTGTTACATTTGGTATCAGAAGCCGTTATAGTTGTTACAGTGTGTCCGACGTAAAAGGACTTGCTATCGAGAAAATTTCAGGAAGAATGTAATTTCGAAGAAGAAAGTAATAAACTAAAAAGGTAACTATTAATTGAGTTTATTTTTCAGGTAACATGTTTCCACTTAGGTACGTATTTTAGACGTAATTTGCTGCTCGCGATTACGTGATTTATACTTTGTGTTAACTGATTTTGACAATGATTGATTAATGAACAGCGTTGTTACTTATGTATATTATGCATCGCTTGGCTGCTGTGCTTTTTCACTGATGTCATATTTTTTTATTATGTGTCTGCTGTGCTTATTTATTTAAAATATAATTGTCACCTGATTAGTCGTGCTGATATGGTTATGTATGTAAGTTATACTTTGTGATTTATCTGCTTGCGCCTTCATGTTTACTTATTAAGGTTACATATGAACATTTATTTGCTTATGCTGATATGATGCTAATGACCTGTTTCTTATGTAAGATATATATTTGCTGCTTTGCGTATGGATTGCATATTTATACATTTTTGTTTTGTTGTCATAACTACTCTTTATTTTGGTATATAGAAATGCTGATATACTGTGTACGAACATGTAGTTTAGGTCACACTATGGTATTAATTATTCGCTTGGCAGAGCCTCGTTATATGGATTCTGCTACATCCACTTGTTGACATTCTGTTCTCTCCTGGTATATTTACTCGCTATTGCATGTTTTGCTTACGCTCAATGCTTTATATTTTGAGATAAGAAAATGAATTGCTATAATTCTAGGAACGACATTGGTACAAGAAACTTCATTGAAGTCACATGAGCTGGAAGTTTTATGGAAGCTGTATAAATTTATGCTAATAGAAAGGATGCTAACGACATGACATACCAACACTAGGTTTAGACCATTGACAGTTGTTACACTGCATTCTTCGTGAGCAATTGAAGTAGCAAGTGACACTTGACACAAGAAATACTCCACATGTTTGCTTCTGTTTTGCCATGATTCTTGAAGTGGTGTGGGCACTGTGAAATATTACGATCATTCACACACTGTACTCGTACTTACTTCCTGAAAGTTATTCAAATTAAAGGCTGTTAGAGGTCTTGTATGCATTTCTTTTATTTAATGATGGACAAGGTAACCAAAATGTATTTTATTATTCATAATGAGTAGAAGATTTGGGTCAGGTGGATTACACAGAGGTTGTGTGTGGACATTGTGTCTTCGGATTGTATGGGATGATGAATTGAAGTTTGCACTAGGATTTTATCTGTACTTGTTCCAGGAGACTGACTAGAGGAAAGAGTTGTTATGGACGTGAAATGATATTGGCGATAAGGTTTATATGTATCGACGTACTGAAGAGGTATTATTGAGGTATTGAGATTGCGTGAAGTTGATGATTATTGGAGTTTTGGTGGACAAGAGGTAAGGTAAATGATACTGATGATAATGTTTATATGTATCGACGTAAGAGGTATTATTGAGGTATTAAGATTATGTGATGCTGATGATTATTGGAGTTTTGGTGGATAAGAGGTAAAGTAAGTAAGGAGCATTGTTTTTTTTTTTTTTAGTGGTTTATATGGAACAAGGAGGATGAAGATGGCAGACTAGAACACTCAGGTGGAAGGAAGATTGTCTACACACACACTTTGTTAAATCAATAAGCAGTATATACTTATTTTTTGGAGAAAGGAAGTATTTGCATATCTTGGCACACTGACAGTTGTTCAACAACCGTACACTTTGATTTGGCTTGGCAAACATTGGTCTTGACATGATGACTATGACGTTGACTAACTATTATTGACTGTTATACACTGTTACCACTACTACTTGATACACATGTTGAACAGCTATTCTGACAGTATTGCATTTACACAGTTAACACTATTCAATTACACAGTAGTACTTAAATGTGGATGAAAGATGAGTGAGTGTGTTTTGTGTGTTTTCCTTTCCTAATCCCAAATAATTGGTACCGACATATCTCCTAAATATTATTTTACTTGTTTGTTGTGGCTTGCACTAACACCCATAAATATTATAGGTTTACTGATATTTGTGTATTTGTAGTAGTTAATATGACAATTATCTGATATCATTTGTTTGTTTATTATAATTTGTATGTTTAATGTAAGAGCATTGATAATAATTTTGTAAAAGCAATTGTGTGTGCATTCAAAGTGTTGTTCGTGCTTACACGTATTAACATTGATGGGTGCCACTTGGAAATGTTTGATTTCTGCTGATGAAATCTGATGAACTGTCTAATTAGTGATAGTGAATATTACGGACTGTTACCGGCACCTGTTCGACATTACTGGGTGGCACTGTCGGAACTACTTCTACTGAAATGATGTCACTTGTTGGTGTCTGCACCTGTTCAGCATTACTGGGTGCCACTGATGGAACTGCTTCTACTGAAATGATGTCACTTGTTGGTGTCTGCACCTGCTCAACATTGCTGGGTGCCACTGATGGAACTGCTTCTACTGATGATGTCACTTGTTGGTGTCTGCACCTATTCAACATTACTGGGTGCCGTTGATGAAACTGCTTCTATTGAAATGATGTCACTTGTTGGTGTCTGCACCTGTTCAACATTGCTGGGTGCCACTGATGGAACTGCTTCTACTGAGATAATGTCACTTGTTGCTGTCTGCACCTGTTCAACATTACTGGGTGCCACTGTTGGAACTGCTACCACTGATGATGTCACTTGTTGGTGTCTGCACCTGTTCAACATTGCTGGGTGCCACTGATGGAACTGCTTCTACTGAGATGATGTCACTTGTTGCTGTCTGCACCTGCTCAACATTGCTGGGTGCCACTGATGGAACTGCTTCTACTGAAATGATGTCACTTGTTGGTGTCTGCACCTGCTCGCCATTGCTGGGTGCCACTGATGGAACTGATTCTACTGAGATGATGTCACTTGTTGGTGTCTGCGCCTGCTCGCCATTGCTGGGCGCCACTGTTGGAGCTATTTAAATACTGCTGATGAAATGTTATGAGACTGCTATTTGCACCTGTTGACCATTGCTAGGTGCTACTGTTGGAACTGTCAACTACTCTGAGGAGTGTCCTGTTTATTGAATTACTGAAAAGATTTTATGTGAATATCTGTATAAACTGATTTTTTTGTGTATTTACTATTGATGAAATGTTGTGAGACTCTTACCTGCATCTATTCGTCATTGCTGACGCTATTGATTGAATTGTTTAAACACATTGTTTAACAAATGATACTTGTGTAAACTATTATGTAAAATCACATGTATGCAAGCATTAGTACTCCTTACTGTATTTTATATATTAGGTTATTGAAGGGTCAGTGCAAAGCCAAAATTTATTTAGTTATGTGATATTTACTTATTAATATTATCTTTTATTTTTGTCTGTATTTTTTTTTTTGACGAAATTGGTGGTATTTTCACCACCAATGCTGGCAAAAATACCATCAAATTCTAGCCCATGGAGGAGCGGGATATGAAAGGTGGCCACACTGAGTCACAGCGCCAGAGATTGCGCCAAAGAGTATTATTCCGCCGCCTGCACTGGCGCAGTTGTTGTTCAGAGAATGTCGAGGGCAGTTGTAGTTCAGAGGTTGCCGTGGGTAGTGCTTGTTGAGTTGATGTCGAGAGCAGTACTAGTTGAGAGCATGTCGGTGCTGTTATTGTTCTGTTGGGCGAGACAGTAGATGGTGTTCGGTTGGTGTAATGTATAGATGGAAGATGTTGCAATGGTCACAGTGTATTTTTCGTCAATATAAATGGAGGCAACAAAAAATTTTTTTATTTCAAATTTCCTAAATAACAATGCCTCTTGGTCACAGGTTCAGTCAACAAAGCATCTGGCTCATGTTCATGTATTAGACTTGTAATTCTGGTTTCTATGTGTAATTACAGTATGTCTGGTTTTTCAATTAGTTCATTGTAAATGGTGTCTAAAAATTCTTGTTGTATTGAAGAAGAACCGTGCCGGATACATGTACGTTGAACCACACTACCACACACAGAACAGTTACACTTGCGCTATGTTGTTTCGTAGCTTTTATAGTTGCTGGAGACTTAATTAATCAATTGTGTTAACGCAAATTTCCTTTCATTGTTTATTGTTATTTTATGCAGTCAGATTGCGCACTAATACTACTCAGGGCCAACCGGTTACGAGACTTCGTAACCGGACACACAGCTACTAAGATTATTGCATTTTCATCATTTTCATAACTAAGCCCCATGCAACTGGTACGCCTCTTCCAGCGAATTAAGTTCCTATACGTTCTTGACTAGATGGTCGTGCACTAAATGGAGTGATATAATGTTTGATATATGTACATGGTGTGAAGATGGCAGTCAAATTTGCCGAAACTAGTCGCCTATATACGTGATTACTGTGATCTGCACAAATAAAACTTTTGTAACAAGAATGTCATAATTTTTAATGTGCGAGATCACTCTTCAACTGGCAAAGTCAGTTATTTTATTATATCATTATTGCTACTTACAAAAGGTTCTGACCCCTTAGCTGAAGATTCTAGCGTCTAAGACTCAGTCAGTAGCTCAAGAAGAGAGTGAGATGAAATTAATTTGTTACAACAAACTAGAAGTGCTGAAACATGAAGATCTGCACTTAACGTCAGACAACACGTTATTTAAGATATGCAATTAAACCCGCATTCGACGCGTCTTTTGCTACAAAAATGGACGCATTGAAACATCAGTACTGTAGGCAGATACACATCCACATGAGGTGTTCAACTTTTTGCCTGATAAATCTGCGTTTGAGCTTGTACTACCAATTTGCCAATTTTAGTATCTATCCTGCCAGTTTCCTACCTATTTTAAGGACAATCTGCCAGTTTTACAACCAATCATACTGACCTGCCGCATTAACTATCGTCCTATCACTACAGAGCACAGACATCAAAAGGAGAGCTAATGGCCTTCAGCGATTGGCTGGGAGTATGGCGAAGTCGACATAACGCAGCTGGCCAAGAACTAAATGGGGGACAGAGAGGAGGGAGTCGAAGGGGGAGGACGAGAAGAACGACGACAAGGAGGAGGAGGAGCAGCAACAGCCGCAGTAGAAATAGTACTAGAAGCAGTAGTAGTAGTGGTAGGAGGAGGAGGAGGAGGGGGGGGGGGGATGGCCCTGAATGTAATATATACAATTGCCTCAGCTGTAATCTGACACCGAATGCAAAACGTGCTGATGTCATTGATTGATTTGCTCATATCGGCAGTGCTACTCTAATAATTGGTTCAGTTATGCACTATTAAGTAATTTAATCTTTTGTTCTGAAAAAGCATTAGCATATTATGTGGTTAATAAAGTATCATTACTGAATCATTCCTTCCCGTTCCCAGCGAAATATTCTTACAAAAGCAGCGTGTGCCAGGACGGAAAATATTTTTCTTGTATCCAGGTTGAAAAAATAAGTAAGACAATGGTGGCACGGAGGTGTTTTAGGTATGCCTGCAAATCAATAACAAGACAACTTCGAATGAGTCGATATAAAACTATTTACAACGTTATATCGCACTCTCGAACATTTTAAATCTTTAGATAGTGCTCTTTGGAAAACAAACCTTCAATTGAAAGAATTAAATTTTATTGATGTCTTGTCAACTAGCTTAACTACACTTAGCCCCCATTTCTCGTTTGAAGTGGTGTTTTATAGTATTTCTTTCATCGAAACGTTCTCAGTACTGCGATAGTTGTTTTTCGTGTCCTGGACAGTACTTATGTCTTTGATAGTGTTATTTGCTGTTGGCTTTGACTTTTTCCTGTATTTGATCATGTTTTTGTGAACGGAGTTGTTTTTTTTTTTGGGGGGGGGGGGGTAAGGCTCTGAGTGTGCGGTTTATATTCTTTCTTGGGTAAGCTTGCCTTCTAATTAGAGACCTAACAGAGGATAGTATCATTTTGATTTTATTGCTCTCGTGCGTACTTACCTCCCGTTGCTGCCTCCTGTAAGGCCTGGGTGACTGCTGACTACTCTTCTGACACATTCGCCGCTGTCGTTCTTGTGTACTACGTTTGTCCGATAGCTCTTGTGTCACTACGTGCTTGACGATTTTTCCTTCCAACTGACATATGATCACATTGTAAGGAAGATTAGGATCTTATGTCCCGTCGACATCGAAGTCATTAGAGCGGGACTAAGTTCGAAGTGTTTCAAGTATGGGATCAGCGGTGGCTATTTAAATAAACGATCCTGACATTTGCCTTGAGCAATTTAGGGAAATCTTGTAAAGCCTAAACCTCACCAGCCGAAACCGGATTTGAACCGTCGACCTCGAGAAGGCGAGTGTAGTGTACTAACGACTGCCTCACATCCAAGTGCTTATATCATTTGTACTTACTAAATTCAAGACTAGGGGTCCTCTACAAATTCACCACCTCTTCTTCTCTCTGTATTTACGCTATTTCCAAATTAACGTTACCTTGATTTCTCCCTTCCTTTAGTCAAGTTGTACTATAGAGCTCTTCTGTTCCAAGTTGTATTCAGTACCGACTCATTAGTTGTTATTAACCAAAAATTTGGCAAAAACAGAAATCCTACTTTTTCATAAATGTGAAAACTCAGCCGTTAGGGTCTAACACTCCAAATAATAGGGTATGCAGTTACGATTTACTTCTGCAGATTATACTACGGAGATAACGTAAGCGATTTTATTAATTTTGGAATATGATTACTATGGCTGTCACATGGTTAACAGGAATGAGTGGAACTAGTGGATATTTTTGGTATAATGGTTACCATTCTTGGCGGATTGAAAGCTGACAGAGAAACCGATTGCTGTGTTAGTGGCTATCTTTTACAACTGCAGAGAACTGCTTTGAAGAGAGTTAAATTTCCACATGAATCTCAACTGATCATATGTTGAAACCCTGAGACCCTACGTTCAATGTTTACGCCACTTCCCTAAGTACATGTATGGGTACGTGATCTGTTCTTTCGCCCATGTCCAAAAGAACAGACACCAAGCGGAATCCGCAGCTGTGATACATTAAAAGTAAAGTCTAGGTGAAGGGGGGAGAAATAAAAGGAAATGGAAGGGACTCTTGATGTCAGCTGCGTCGGGACCTTAAGCGGAACTAGCGGCGACGAGCGAAAATATGTGCCGGACAGGGAAAAGCAAAAAGTCCCGATGCAGCTGACATCGATAGTCCCTTTCCTTTCCTTTCCTTCCTCCCGCTCCACCTTCAGTTTATATATAACGTGTCACAGCTGCGGATTCCACGTGGTGTCTGTTCTTTCAGACATGGCGGAAAGAACAGACACCACGCATTCATACAATTGATTCGTCTCGATGGGCAACGAGTCCACCTTCTTCAGTGCGGATACACAATGACGTCTGACGTGCGGGAATCTAACAGTGGCGAGCATGGAGGATATGGACAGAGACTGCAGGGGCGCTCGGTGGGAATGTGGATTGGCCGAGAAGCGTGCCCAGATAGTTCGGAGTGCCCGGGTGGCGCAGTGATTAACGAAAGTGCCTCGTAAACAGGAGATCTTGGGCTCGAATACCTGTCTGGCGCTCATTTCCACTCATCGCCGCAGATTCCGCGTAATGTCCCGATGAAGATGACATCAATAGTTCCTCTCGTTTCTCCCACATCCACCTTCAATTTAAATATAATTTCCTATGTACCCATACAAATTTCAAATTACGTTCTAACTAACGAACTTCTATTTGCGTGCTGCTCAGTAGTAGCTGCATTTTACTCAGACTAGTTTCGTGCTCCTCTAAATACACTTTGGCAGCCTCGCTAAAATGTTGCTCTCTTTCGACACAACGATATAATTTCAAAATAATTATTTTATGCATAAATTGAATAACTTAATTTATGCATAATTGGAATTGCTTTCTAAACAGCAGCTCATCGTAGGGAGGACGCTGTACTGTCAGCATATACAACTCTCAAAGTGATGCTTCTTATGGATGAACGAGGTTCTTAAGTAGCACTAACATCTCTGGGCATTAGTAGTATGTGCTCCAAATTTTAAAATATGGTTGCTAATTATGAGTACAAAGAAGACGAAGTCTGAAGATTTTTATTCGTTTATTCACTTGCAACGTGGGAATCACGGAAACTGTATTCTCGCACAGAAACACAACATAATCCACTCACAGAAGACGATGAAATTAATGGGTCTCAGTTCTTCTATTAACATTTCGAGAAAATAACTAAAGATATCTTGAAGTCATATTCACTGCATCTCTAGGTAATTGGGGTATCTTCGAAGGATCAGTCACAACTCGCAGTTAAAAGAAAGGGAGAGAATAAAAAATTATACACCGATCGAGACTCATTGCAGAATGAATGAGATTGAGAATTTACCCCAGATTACGATACGGTAGATAATGAGTCGTTTGCCAGCCATCATTGTTTATCCTAACAACACTGTCGTGTCTTATATTTCTCTCTGAATTATGTGGTGTACGACAGTTTCCTGTCAGTGTACATCCCTCTATATGTGTTGCGGCATGAGCTCAGTAAATAATTACGACCAGCAAAGCGACGACATGTAACAAACGCAAGAACAATGACTTACAAGCGGTTTTCTGTCGTCCCCATTACATTACATGGTGAGGTTTTTTGCCGATCTTTCGACTTGACTACAGATTATAAACAATAAAGGCACCAGTTATTTAAATGAGACAAAGAGTACTAGGAAATTGCGGAACGTGGATTATATTGCATCTTCCGACATAACGTCACTCGACGACTCCAGCAGAACTGCAATCAGCGGCATCATCTCCATCAGGAACAGAAGCAACTTATCGTGGTGCACCGACTGGCGCAGTCCCCCCGCAGTACCTCGTTCGCCATGCACAGCCGGCGCCAGAGCCAGCTGACACGGCACGCCGCGATCGACTCCTCTTCTTCCAGCTTCCTGCAACACAAACGGCACGGTTTTAGCCTACCGTAGCACTACAAGTAGAACATCGGTGTATATACAGAGATATGAAAGATGCTCACCAACACATCTGTACGTGATGGAGATCTCTCTCTGCCTCTCTGCCTCTCTCTCTCTCTCTCTCTCTCTCTCTCTCTCTCTCTCACACACACACACACACACACACACACACACCACATAGCACGCACACCAGACATACCTCACACTCTGTACAGCCAACAATGGAGATAAAACCATAACGTAATAACACCTACATGCCTATTTGTAGTGACGCAGCACCTTAAACATAACTGTGAATGTGAAGTTGTGAACATTGGTCAACTTACGGATTCTTTCGTTGTCACCTCTTTTTAATGGTGATTAAAAACGTATTTTTGTCCTATATTGTAGGTGAGACTTTTTACTCTCAGGAAATTGTTGAGCCAGGGCCCAAACCCCTTTGTAACTGCAGATTTTTTCACCATGTGACTCACTACTGTCTCGTATTTCTGCCACTCTGCATGTACATGTACATGACTACTCTACAATTTACACTTAAGTTCCTGGCAGATCTCCTTTCACATTGTTTCCTACCGTTCCACTCTCTAAAAGAACGCACGGGGAAATCGAACACTTAAATCTTTCCTTGCAAACTCTGTTTTCACTTATTTTATTAAAAATGATTATTTCTCCCTATATATGTGAGTATCGACAAAATAATTTCTCATTCGGTGGATAACGTTGGATACTGAATTTTCGTGAAAAGATCTCGTCGCAACAAAAAACGCCTTTATTTTAATGATTGCCAGCCCAACTCGCGTATCATATTCGAGACACTCTCCCCTCTCTTTCGTGATAATTCAAAACAAGTAGCCCTTCTGCGAGGTTCTTCGATGCTCTCTGTCAACCCAGTCTGTTGAGAATCGTGTGCTGTTGCAGCAATACTCTAGCAGAGGGCGTCATCACTAAAATAGTAGGTGTGCCTTTTCATAAAGAGAAAAAGTTCACAGTTTAGAATGATGTTAATATTTGTCATAGTGGTTTATATCTTGTAATTTTTAACTCATTACATACTTTTGGGCCAGAACTCTCATGAATATACTACTGGAATGATAGGAGTGAGGGATGAGAATACTCGCCGGCTGGTGTGGCCGAGCGGCTCTAGGCGCTTCAGTCTGGAACCGAGCGCCCGCTACGGTCGCAGGTTCGAATCCTGCGTCGGTTATGGATGTGTGTGATGTCCTTAGGTTAGTTAGGTTCAAATGGTTCAAATGGCTCTGAGCACTATGGGACTTAACATCTATGGTCATCAGTCCCCGAGAACTTAGAACTACTTAAACCAGGGCTTAACAACTGGCCGGTTTTGAGCGCGAGTACTCACGTGCTCGCGAGCAGGTAAAGGGCGCGGAGTAGGGAGGGGGAGAGGGGAGGGAGGGGAAATGCGCGCGCACGTTTGAATGTGATCTCGCGTTCTTAGCAGATTTAACTAGCAATCTGAATGCTTTGAACATTTTACTACAAGGTAAAGATCTGCTAATTACTCATTTCATAGATCGAATACGAGCTTTTAAAATGAAATTGACACTTTGGGGGAGTCAGCTGGAAACAGGAAATCTAGCTCATTTTCCTAAATTATCATCCATGCAAGATGTTCACAAAGACTGAACGTCATTAAAATAGTTTAGTTGCCCTTAAGGAAGAATTTGATCAACGCTTTCAAGATCCGACAGCACTAGACAGTGATTTTGATCTGTTCTCCTCTCCATATTCAGCGAATATTGAAGAGATTCGTCCTGAGCTGGAACTAGAAATTATTGACCTGAAGTGTGACAGAGAATACAGAGACAAATTTCAGAACAAGAAAAAAATTTGGAATTCTACAGACACTTCCCTCAGGATCGATTTCCTCGTTTGCACATACTGGCGGCTACAATAATATCATTGTTCGGTTTCACGTATATTTGTGAACAACTGTTCTCTGCAATGAAATGTAACAAGACGCGCCTGAGAAACGCATTGCCTGATCGAAATTTAAACTGCACACTGCATCTACAATGCACAATAACAATTACTCCGAACGCAGACGCAATTGTAAAGGGCAAAAAGTACAAGATAACCGAGAATCCCACACTTCAGTGACACCTTTTATGGTGTAACAGTTCACAAATTAATACGAATGCAGAGGTATACACTAAGCTAATAAAATTATGTGGCACGTGTACATTCTCCTTTATTTGTTTCATTTGCCGCAGTAATAATTCGTGAGTGGTATCCCTGCAGGTGACCGCGGATTTACAGTGACTGGCGGCAGCTGTTGTGTGCACCACGTGACTCTCCCCACTCTCCGCTCTGGTCCGGTAGTGGGGGTAGCGTGCTCGCGCTGCTCCGTGCTCGCTCCTTGCTGCTCACAGCTTGCTCCGCGAGCACGTATGTTGTGAAGCCCTGACTTAAACCTAACTAACCGAAGGACATCACACACATCCATGCCCGAGGCAGGATTCGAACCTGCGACCGTAGCAGTCGCGCGGCTCCGGACTGAGCGCCTAGAACCGCGAGACCACCGCGCCAGGCAGGTTAGTTAGGTTTAAGTAGTTCTAAGTTCTAGGGGACTAATGACCTCAGATGGCTCTGAGCACTATGGGACTTAACTTCTGAGGTCATCAGCTCCCTAGAACTTAGAACTACTTAAACCTAACTAACGTAAGGACATCACACACATCCATGCCTGAGGCAGGGTCCGAAGCTGCGACCGTAGTGGTAGCGCGGTTCCAGACTGTTGCGCCTAGAGCCGCTCAGCCACCCCGACCGGCGACTTCAGATGTTAAGTCCCATAGTGCTCAGAGCCATTTGAACCATTTTTTGAGAATACTCACTGTTTATTACGCAGTCAAGTAATCGATAAGTACAGAAATCATGGTATGAAACGACATTACAGTACGACGTAGAAAGAATTTAAATATTTAGTTGAGAATGCAGGAGGAAAAAACTACTCCGTTCACTAGATGGGATTCACTGTTCTGTACATCAAGAAGAACCTTGTAGTAAATTTTGAGGCACCGAAAAAGCCTCAATCCAGTCACGAATTTAGCTTGACACTGCATATGATCGTAGTTTCATTAATGAGGTTCAAAGGACAGAACTTGCAGCAGTTACAAAGAAATAAAGAGGCCTGCATAGAATATTCACGAGCGGAGAGTTGTGTCAAACAAATCTTTGACCAGATACCACAGCAACTGTGTGCAGTGTTTGATATGTATTTTTTATTTATTTGCAACATGCTCCATTACAATTTGTAGTACTGCTTATATGTGAAGGGCTTATGTATCGTGTGTGTGTGTGTGTGTGTGTGTGCTCACGCGCGCGTGGGTGTGTGTGCGTATAGTGTAGTGTAGTATAATGTTTGTATTATGTGATAATGATCGTAATGACGACGATGACAAGGGAGATAGTGAAACCCGGTGCCGGCAAACAGAATACTCCTCGCGAATGGCACCAAGGGGGCCGTCATGTTTACCGTCCCCATCCGACGGACAGATCACCAACAGTGTCATATGCCCTCACTTCATGAGACACCACCGGGAGGTTTTGTATCTAAACTAGGACATTGCCCGCACGGCTAGCCGGGCTGCTACCCGAGCGGGAAGGTGTGCTGGTCCCCGGCGCGAATCTACCCAGCTGATTAGTGTCGAGATGCGGTGTGCCGGCCAGCCTGTGGATGGTTTTTAAGGCGGTTTTCCATCTGCCTCGGCGAATGCGGGCTGATTCCCCTTATTCAGCCTCAGTTACACTATGTCGGCGATTGTTGCGCAAACACTGTCTCCACGTACACCTACACCAAAATTACTCTGCTACGGAAACATTTAGTGTTACACTAGTCTGGTACGACACGTTCCTAGGGGGGGGGGGGGGTAGTGGGGGGGGGGGTCCACTGAGGGCAGAACTGCACAGTAACCCTTTCGTGGAACTGAAAAGGAAAAGTAATAACGCAGTAAAGTCCCTTTTGATGATTGTATATTCCTTCAACCTTCAAATGTAAAGTAATTTTTCCTTCTTCTGGAATCCTTCATATCTCTCTCCCTTCTAAAAAGGGAGGTTATGCTTCATTCTAAATAGAGAGAAATCCGATATTTTGCCTAAATACAGTCGCTTGTCGTCTACAGAAACTGAGGTTTTCGTTTCTTTAGCAGAAAAATTAGAGAAATAAATAAAAGAAATTTCGTCTCTTTCCTTGCTTGCAGAGTATTCAACAATCTATACATTGATCTTAATATTTCAGGTGCAGGGATGCCAAGCTCTTGCGTTGTTTGCAGATCTGTTTTGACAATTTCGTTTGCTCTGCAGTTCATGGTGTAATGTTGTCCGTTTAAACTTAAATTCCATTAAAATCGGTAATTCTGATGGTATCAGATAGTGAACGAACTGATCCGATAGCCAGATTGCCATATTGTTTTTCTGGTCGGGGTATCGCTTTCGGTCTGGTGTCACAACTTCTTGTATACTGTCTCGGGTTACTTGGCTGACGTTCGTCTGATGGTTTTCCAGACGTTTCGCCATCATGAGTGGCTGGCATTGTCAAGGTTTCACCCTCCATTGCTGGTGATGATAGAGGATGAAACTTTGACAGTGCCAGCCACTCGTCAGGAAAATCATCAGACGAACATCGGCCGAAGAACAACAGAAAGAGGCCAACACTCAGTTTGTCAATAAGTGGCCACGAAAGCCTTAACAATTTTGTAGCTTCTGGTATCTTGTCATATTGCGGTGCCGGCCGCAGTTGTGATGTATGTTTTTGTTGAGTTATTTCCCAGATTTTGCGTGTGTGGTTACACGTAAACCGGTGTTTAAGTGTATCATCTATTACTAAACGAACAAACCCAATTCAGTTACTCTCCTCTTTTAGATGAGATCACAACCCCAGTATAGAAGCAAAACTTTGGGCCCCAGTCCATCATAGTTAGTAAGCTCTTGGCTGAGGCATAACTTTAGTCCGGTCATTGTATGTACTTGCTGAGTGTGTAATAATGTATGTAGTTTGTTAAAAATGGTCATTGACGTAATTGTACATTAAGCTATGGATCGATACCTTAAGAAGTTGAGATAATATCTTTGCCTTGTCTTCATGTTTATCTGTGCATTATCATCTTTCCGAATCAGTAATAGAATTGAAAATTGGCTTAAAACCCGAAACCTAGGATGTGCAATAACATTAATAATAAAGTTGTGACCGAAGGCCAAAAACAGTGTTTGTTTAGTTAATTGACAATATTTCACCAAGAACCCACAGTTGGTTCAATGAAAATGTATCATCTTCATGACACCAATCATAGTTGAGTGAATCCGCAAGATGGATAGAATATAACTGCGTGCACTGGAGTCGATTCATTGACAATTTTGTACCATTCTGTCATAACATCTGACGTAATCTATTTATTGTGAATGTTCTTATACACCTCAGGCCAATGGACATGGAGGTGTTTCATTTGCATCCTATTAAGAACCGAACGATTCTGAATATGATGGGACCATTTCTTTGCACTACACATTCTGTCTTCCTAAGTTATCTAGCTATTCTCGACTATCGAGGTTCTGAGAAAGATGAGTTACGAATTTATTTTGCCAATACCTGTGGGTGCGACTTGGCTGTCCGGCTGAACTGGTTTCAGAAGTAGGTCTGTTAGGGTGGTGGGACTAAATATTGATCTTTTAAGGACATTGTGTAGTAGTAATGCTTCGCATTTTGCGTCAGTATCTACTATCGCAATTTCTTCCATCAGTAACATATGCAGTCATTGATAGTAGACTTTTGGCTATTGGCACTGGTACTGGTAAAATGAAAGCTATCGCCGGCCGCGGTGGTCTCGCGGTTCTAGGCGCGCAGTCCGGAACCGTGCGACTGCTACGGTCGCAGGTTCGAATCCTGCCTCGGGCATGGATGTGTGTGATGTCCTTAGGTTGGTTAGGTTTAAGTAGTTCTAAGTTCTAGGGGACTAATGACCACAGCAGTTGAGTCCCATAGTGCTCAGAGCCATTTGAACCATTTGAAAGCTATGTAATACACTTTAGATAATATGAACTCATTCACAAGTTTTACTTTCTGGATCACATCGAGACTTCGCTTGGATTGTAGCTGTACACCAGCCCTAAATTTGTTCAACATCGATTGCTGATTGACAGTCTGCATCTTTGTACGTCTGACACCAGATCTAGCCCTAAACCTTGAATCTTAGTTGCTGTGGGTAACCATTGTTTTCTTCCAACAGTAAACCTGTCCGTAAGTTCATTAACTTGGATATGTTACAGCTGATCATGACCCTTATTTCTGCACAGTAAGTGTCCAATAAATGTTTTACATGCGGTATCTGGTCTTGTGCCGATAAAAATAGTCTCAGATAATCTGCAAACGCTCGACATACAATTTCGTTCTTGTGTATTGAAGCAGGGATCTAGAAACGACAGAGAGGCTTTGTCCCGCCGTAGCCCTCAGTGGTTCACAATCCCACAACAGGCCACAGCAGTCCACCGACCTGACTGCTGTCCCACACCAAACTCTGGGTTATTGTGTGGTTTGGCGCCCAGTGGATTCCCCCCCCCCCTCCCCCTCCCCCCTCGTCCGGGAACGTCTCATACCAGACGAGTGTAAGCCCAGATGTTTGCGTGGTAGAGTAATTACAGTGTACGTGTACGTGGAGACAGTGTTTGTGAAGCAATCGCCGACATAGTGTAACTGAGGCGGAAAAAGGGGAAAAGGGGGACAAGCCAGCATTCGCCGAGGCAGATGGAAAACCGTCTTAAAAACCATCCACAGGCTGGCTGGCACACCGACCCTCGACACTAATCTGTAGGGCGGATTCGCTCCAGGAACTGGCACGCCTTCCCGCTAGGGAAGCAGGGCATTAGACCGCGCGTCTAGCCGGGCAGGCAATTTCGTTCTTAGTGAGATCAAACCTGGGAGTGTGCTGTTAAGTTTCCTGAGCAGTTCGCTTGCAGACACGGAAGTGTTAAGACATGCCACGCCAGGGCTTCACAACATACGTGCTCGCGGAGCAAGCTGTGAGCAGCAAGGAGCGAGCATGGAGCAGCGCGAGCACGCTACCCCCACTACCGGACCAGAGCGGAGAGTGGGGAGAGTCACGTGGTGCACACAACAGCTGCCGCCAGTCACTGTAAATCTGCGGCCACCTGCAGGGATACCACTCACGAATTATTACTGCGGCAAATGAAACAAATAAAGGAGAATGTACACGTGCCACATAATTTTATTAGCTTAGTGTATACCTCCGCATTCGTATTAATTTGTGAACTGTTACACCATAAAAGGTGTCACTGAAGTGTGGGATTCTCGGTTATCTTGTACTTTTTGCCCTTTACAATTGCGTCTGCGTTCGGAGTAATTGTTATTGTGCATTGTAGATGCAGTGTGCAGTTTAAATTTCGATCAGGCAATGCGTTTCTCAGGCGCGTCTTGTTACATTTCATTGCAGAGAACAGTTGTTCACAAATATACGTGAAACCGAACAATGATATTATTGTAGCCGCCAGTTTGTGCAAACGAGGAAATCTATCCTGAGGGAAGTGTCTGTAGAATTCCAAATTTTTTTCTTGTTCTGAAATTTGTCTCTGTATTCTCTGTCACACTTCAAGTCAATAATTTCTAGTTCCAGCTCAGGACGAATCTCTTCAATATTCGCTGAATATGGAGAGGAGAACAGATCAAAATCACTGTCTAGTGCTGTCGGATCTTGAAAGCGTTGATCAAATTCTTCCTTAAGGGCAACTAAACTATTTTAATAACGTTCACAGTCTTTGTGAACATCTTGCATGGATGATAATTTAGGAAAATGAGCTAGATTTCCTGTTTCCAGCTGACTTCCCCAAAGTGTCAATTTCATTTTAAAAGCTCATATTCGATCTATGAAATGAGTAATTAGCAGATCTTTACCTTGTAGTAAAATGTTCAAAGCATTCAGATTGCTAGTTAAATCTGCTAAGAACGCGAGATCACATTCAAACATGCGCGCGCATTTCCCCTCCCTCCCCTCCCCACCCCTCCCTCCCTACTCCGCGACTTTGCACCTGCTCGCGAGCACGTGCCTGAGCAGACGCGAGTACTCGCGCTCAAAACCGGCCAGTTGTTAAGCCCTGTGCTACGAGGTCGCTCTTCCGTGTGAGGCTTGTGTTTACCCACTAGTGCACGCACGCAACAGCTTTCGTTTGGTACGGTTTTCTGTTAGGCACATTAACACCTGACATTACTATCGGTGACGGCAAGCCCCGCCATGTATGATGGGGTGTATGGAGAAGGGGGTGGTGACTTCGACACCCCTATGGGACAACATCAACAACAACCACCTGCCCAGCGGCTACATCCAGATGCAGTACCCTTACCAGCTCCTCCAGGAACTACACTGGACAACACGACGGCTGTGATCAGCCACTCGTTAGCAGTAGTTCGGGGAGAATCTGGAATACAGCCGGCAGAAGAGCGTATGGATTTATCGGAACAGGATTCCTCCAGCTTCTCCGCTACGAGAAACAAGCGACAAAGTGAGGTCAGTCTCGATTTAAGAAATTCCAAAACCTTCATAGCGGACGCTAATCAACCCTTACCTGTAACTGACGTTTAAAATGTAGCAGACCCCCCTGTAGCAACTGCTTCTGGACTCACTCCTAACCAACATGCTGCAACGAACACCCCTCCTGTGGGACCTGCACCTACTCCGAGGTCTCTCAACCTTTACAACCGTACAGATAGGGGACCATTTGTAGTTTACATGGAATGTTTGGACAAAGACTTAGGCCGCTTGCACCCTATGGCACTAGGGAAATTATTGCATATTTCCTTGCCAGTAGTGAAGAATTCTGTACTTAACATCTCTTCAGCAGGAAAAACAAAAGTTAAGGTGGAACTGAAAACCCTAGACAAGGCTAATTTCCTAGTTACCAGTGAGGTATTAAAGTAAAAAAATATCAAAGCTTACATTCCTTCCTTTGTTGTCCATAAGCTGGGAGTAATCAGGAAAGTAGACACCAACCTTGAAGAAGCGGAGATGTTGGAAGTCGTACAATCTCCCTTCACTGTTGTAGGCGTTCGGAGGTTTAGGAAGAGATATGGTAAAGACCAAATCGTTAAATTGCAGACCTGTTTGTTAACCTTCGACTCTCAAACCTTACCGGAAGCCGTGTCTATTCACGGAATAAGATGTCCCATAGACCTTTATGTACCAACTGTCAGGCAGTGCTTTAATTGTCTTCGTTACGGGCACATCAGCAAACAATGTCGATCTCAGATGAGATGCATTAAATGTAGTGGTCCACATAATGTTGAATCCTGTGTCCCACCTATCACTATTTGCGCTCATTGCGGGGGACAACAAGCATCCACCGACCGTTCCTGCCCGGAATACCATATACGGCGACGAGCTCAAGAATTAGCTACGTTCAACAACATTGACTTCAGGGATGCGCTGTCTATTGCTCGTATGCCAACCTATGCATCCGTCACCGGTGTTCAACAACATCACTTGCCGGCTCCGATCATTCCTGCTCCAACAAATTTGAGCTCTCCGGACTTTCAAAACCCACAACTCTTCCCGCCGCTGCCCGCCGCAAGCATGCAGTCAACAACGCGGAAGTGGGGACGCAACTCAGTGTGCAACTGTGCCCCATCAGACACACGTCGCTTACCGGCCTCCCCGGCGGCAGACGCAAGTAAACAACCAAAGTAACGTTCGTGAGTGGTCTCAGTACCGCAGCCTGTTATATCCCATGCAACATTCATTCACTCCTATCAGCCGAAATCCATACCAGCCTGCTGCTCACAGATTAGCAACCCCACAAGCGCCGAATCAACGACAGCCTCAAGGTCATGCTGAACTTATAGATAAGATAATAAATGTGATTGATATTGTCATGCAAAACATGAGACAAAATAGTGCTATGAACAATTCCGATACCCAGCACCTTGTTACTGGCATAGTTCAATCTCTCTCTCCCTAAATTATGGCGGCTTTAAAGGTATTGCAGTGGAATGCGAGATCGGCTAATTCTAATAGAGAAATCTTGCAACGAGAACTGTTCGTAAGTCAGCCTGATATCGTTCTGTTATGTGAAACTTGGTTCAAATTCGAACCAACTGTTCGCTTTCAAAATTATTCTATAGTAAGGGAAGACCGTCTCGATAGGTGGGGCGGCGTAGTTGTACTGATAAAAACTTCGCTGCCGCATCGACCACACCTGTTACACGTACCTGTCACCAACCTTGAATTAGTTGCTGTGGAGATACGAACTGCCCACAAAACCTTTACAGTTGTTTCGTTGTATAACGCTCCCCACCGCAGTATCGTGGAAGATGACTGGAGACAATTAATAAGTCAGCTTCGTCCTCCCTTTATCGTAGCTGGAGACGTGAATGCCCACCATGTAGCGTGGGGAGGAGACGTGACAGACATGAACGGCAGGACCTTGATAAGCGTTATCGAAGATAATAACCTAGTGATACTCAACGATGGCTCTCCTACTATGATAACTTCACCTCTCCGTAGACCCTCCGCAGTTGATGTAACTTTTTGCACCCCCTGCTTTACTGATATATCTGATTGGTGCATTAAAAAGGATTCAATGATATCCGATCATCTCCCAATAGAGTTTCACATTAACATCAACGTCGATACTACGCACATCTGTTACTCTAATAGTACGTGGAAAATCAAGGAAGCCAATTGGGCCTCTTATAAGGAAACGGTTCGGCGGTCACTCGCAAATACGAGACGTGACTTACGGGACGAAGATGCATACCCAGTTTTACTCAATGCTATGAACGTCGCAGCTGGCATCAGCATCCCTAAGAAAAAAGAGTTTACAGTAATGAAGCACCGTTCTCCTCCTTGGTGGAATTCTGAATGCTCTCGGGAAGTCGCGAAGCGACGACTCGCCTTGAAAACCTATCGTTAGAATCCTTCATTGGACAACTTCTTGGCTGTGCAAAGAGTGAATGCGCGAGTTAACAAATTCCTGAAGAAAACCAAGAAGGACAGTTGGAAACAATTTTGCCTGTCCCTAAATAATGAAACCAGTATGGCAAGCATCTGGCATAAAATAAAAGCTTTTAGAACAAGAAGACTGTCTTCCTCCCCTCCTGCTACCACGGCCTGGTTAGAGGAATTCATAGCTACAATCGCTCCTCCCACGGTGCCATTTTTAAATCATCGGTTCCCTGCTGAAGAAGACCGCTATCATGTTCTCCTTCGTCCTTTCTCTAAAGAAGAACTCAACGAAGCTATTAAAGTATCGAGCGACAGTTGCCCTGGAATTGATCATATACACTACTCTATGTTTGCACACCTGCCTATAGAAGCGAAAGACTTTCTCTTGAACATTTTTAATCAGTACTGGATGAAGAAAGACCTCATGTCAACATGGAAACATGGAAGACGCAAGTAATAATTCCAATTCTCAAAAGTGGTAAAGATCCAAATGTCGGTACTAATTATAGACCTATTGCCTTGTCGTCGTGTGTTACAAAAACACTGGAACGAATGGTAAAAAGGAGACTAGAATGGTGGCTTGAAAAAAGTAATTTGTTGCCTCGGAGTCAATACGGCTTCAGAAAAGGCAAAGGGACCATGGATAACCTGTTTTTGCTTAATATGGATATCACGTCAGCCTTTCAAACGAAAGAGACAGTAGTGGCAGCTTTTCTTGACGTTAAGGGTGCATATGATAACGTACAAATACCGATACTCTTGGACAAGCTGGCAGGATTCGGAATTCCTTCACGGATGATCTACCGTATCAGTACCCTGATTACTCAAAGAACGATCTACGTCCGTTTCAAAGGTACCATGATCGGACCTTTTTATGTCTCCCAGGGCTTGCCGCAAGGTGCAATTTTAAGTCCTCTCCTGTATACTCTATATACGCACGACCTAGAACGCATACTTACTCCCCCCACAAAAATCCTACAGTATGCTGATTATAAATGTGTTTATTCTACTGCTGCTTCATATCTGCAGGCCAAAACGGCATTAACCACAACCATCGCACACATCGATGAGTGGCTCTCTATCAATGGGCTGGAGATCTCGGCTGAGAATCAGCAGTCGTTCCCTTCTCCAAGTCGATGACAGCTCGCACTGAAGATCACATTACCTGCGGCAAGTACACCTTCCAAATAAAATCTCACGTTCGATTTCTGAGGATGATTTTTGGCTCTCGGTTAAGCTGGGCGCCGCACATCCGATCCACCGTTACCAAGTGTAAAGAAGGTTTAAATGTAATCAGATCACTCACTCGTGTCTGGTGGGGTGCGCACCAGAGTGTTTTACTCACCATGTACCGAGGGATAATTCGATCTCGATTAGACTATGGCTGTCAATTCTACCACACTGCGTCAAAGACTCATGTCTCCAAATTAGATACTCTTCAATATAGAGCCATTCGTACCTGTCTTGGAGCCATGCGATCGACGCGCACCAACGCCCTTTTAATAGAAGCAGGGGAGATGCCCTTGAGCATTAGGCGCTAAATGTTATCGGACAAATTCTACATTCAAGGCATGGCCATTATGGACAGTTCCGTCTATCAAAGTAGAGACTGCATTTATCGACTGTGGATTGCATCCCACAGAAGGAATAAAGTGCCAGTCGTTTGTGCCAGCTTTGACACTTGGTCACCTGTCATACATTCTATACGGCGTTCAGCGCATCTACATGTTTTTGAATATGATCTTCAAACGCTCTGCTCCCAGATCCCAGTCCATTATTTAAGTACGACCTGGCTGGACAGTACTAATGTCAACGTGGGCTTCAATCGTCTCGTTCAAGAACAATGGCCGGGTTTTCTCTGTGTATATACCGATGGCTCCAAAATTCCGCAAGAAGAGTGTACAGGATGCGCTTTTTTCTGCCCTCAGATCCAGATCCGCAAAACATTCAAACTGCCTACGAGCACTTCTATTTTTACGGCGGAGACAGTGGCAGTTTTGGAAGCACTTAAGTTTGTCTCTAGCACTTCCTTCCCCAAGATATTGATAGTATCTGACTCGCAAAGCGTTCTTAAAAACATTCAGTACAGTCGATGGAACAAAACAACCAACAGTTATATCTTGGATGTGATATCTGAATATATTCGCAGCACACGCACGGGCAGGACGATCTATTTTTTGTGGGTACCTTCCCACTCCGGTATCCTCTATAATGATGAAGTTGATGCATTAGCCAAACAAGCGGCAACCTTAGGCACTGTCCTGGATCTGCACCTTCGTTATACAGACTACTTACGTGAAGTCGAGGATCACGCAAGACAACAATGGCAGGAAATGTGGAACGTTTCTCAACAGAAAAAAGGCGGTTGTTAGGCAGTGCTACAACCTCGGATTCCTTCACAGCCGTGGTTCATGAGGACACATCTGGACCGATCCACGATTTATACCATCATAAGACTCCGCTTCAATCATGCCTCTTTCCCACAACATCTACATCGGATCAACGTTTACAGTTCACCAGCATGTGAGTGTGATACTGAGTCGGAAGAAGATGTCAACCACATCTTATTTATGTGCCCCAAATTTGACCGTGAACGGTTGGTCTTTCTGAAGACATTGCTGAGTATGGGCTACCATCTTCCTCAATCCGCTTCTTCTCTTTTGTGTACTAAAGACGTTCGTCTATATAAAGTGATAGTTAACTTCATCAAGAGTGCTGGTTACAATATGTAGGTTTTAATGGTGTACGTAAATTATAAATATGTCTTGCTGATGAAGATATTTCAGGATTGGTGTGAATTGTAAGCCAGGACACTTTTAATTATTTTACAATTCAATTTAATTCAATTTTTAAAACATTATGTACAAAACTGTAACAGTTAAGCTTTTTATTCTTGTAAATATGCATGTCTGTATTTGTTTATTCAATTATGTGTACATTGTCACTATGTGTTGCCGATGGCTAAATTGAGTACACACTCAAAGGCCAAACAAAACAAAAAAAAAAAACAGAAAAAAAGGTTCCTGAGGAGAGTTCGAGACGCAGTTACATATAGGACCATTGATAGGGGGCAACCTTGACAGACTGACCACTTTACATCGAACGGCTCAGTTAGTTGCCCATTAACCATGATGTCGGACTGATCTCCTTGCAAAATGACTCTAACAAGATGGGAGAATTTGTTGTAGATACCAAAATTCCTCATTAATTTTAGTAGAAAACTTAGAGATATCCGGTGGAAAGCTTCCGAAAAATCAGTACATATTACAGGACCCCTTGTTTACAGATATCAGTGATGACTAGTTTATCACGGTAGTCACTCAGAGTGTTCATTTAGTGCGTCCAGGAACTGTGCACGTTTGGTAATCTCCTATCGTGGTTTTCATTACGTCCCTTAATACTGCGTTTACTGCACGAGCAAGTATTTTGTAGTCAGCGTTCATCAGGGTTATCGGCCTAAGGAGTTCGATGTTTGTTGGCGAGTATTTTTTGGGTACCAATATAATGAGCCCCTCATGAAGTTTTTAGGGAGCTGTTGGACATTCCATGCATCACTGAATACGTTAATTATCTTTTCTCTCAACATTTCCCAATACATGAGGTAAAAAGCAGCTGGCATGCATCTATTCCTGGTGACATTCTTTTCGAGCTTCTCGATAACGCTTCATATATAGTGAAGCATGAAATAAACTGGTTTAGGCATGCGTATTCAAATACGGAGATATGCAAACAGGAAGAATACGGCGCTGCGGTCAGCAGCACCTATAGAAGACTACAAGTGTCTGGCGCAGTTGTTACATCGGTTACTGCTGCTACAATGGCACGTTATCAAGATTTAAGTGAGTTTGAACGTACGACCATTTCACGAGGGTACCGTGAATATCAGGAATTGTAAGACATTTCCATTGGCCGATGTGGACTCTGACCACAATCTATTGGTTATGAACTGTAGATTAAAACTGAAGAAACTGCAAAAATGTGGGAATTTGAGGAGATGGGACCTGGATAAACTGACTAAACCAGAGGTTGTACAGAGTTTCAGAGAGAGCATAAGGGAACAATTGACAGGAATGGGGGAAAGAAATACAGTAGAAGAAGAATGGGTAGCTCTGAGGGATGAAGTAGTGAGGGCAGCAGAGGATCAAGTAGGTAAAAAGACGAGGGCTAGTAGAAATCCTTGGGTAACAGAAGAAATATTGAATTTAATTGATGAAAGGAGAAAATATAAAAACGCAGTAAATGAAGCAGGCAAAAGGGAATACAAACGTCTCAAAAATGAGATCGACAGGAAGTGCAAAATGGCTAAGCAGGGATGGCTGGAGGACAAATGTAAGGATGTAGAGGCTTGTCTCACTAGGGGTAAGATAGATACTGCCTACAGGAAAATTAAAGAGACCTTTGGAGAAAAGAGAGCCACTTGTATGAATATCAAGAGCTCAGATGGAAACCCAGTTCTAAGCAAAGAAGGGAAAGCAGAAAGGTGGAAGGAGTATATAGAGGGTCTATACAAGGGCGATGTACTTGAGGACAATATTATGGAAATGGATGTAGATGAAGATGAAATGGGAGATACAATATTGTGTGAAGGGTTTGACAGAGCACCGAAAGACCTGAGTCGACACAAGGCCCCAGGAGTAGACAACATTCCATTGGAACTACAGACGGCCTTGGGAGAGCCAGTCCTGACAAAACTCTACCATCTGGTGAGCAAGATGCATGAGACAGGCGAAATACCTTCAGACTTCAAGAAGAATATAATAATTCCAATCCCAAAGAAAGCAGATGTTGACAGATGTGAAAATTACCGAACTATCAGTTTAATAAGTCACAGCTGCAAAATACTAACGCGAATTCTTTACAGACGAATGGAAAAACTGGTAAAAGCCGACCTCGGGGAAGATCAGTTTGGATTCCGCAGAAATGTTGGAACACGTGAGGCAATACTGACCCTACGACTTATCTTAGAAAATAGATTAAGGAGAGGCAAAACTACATTTCTAGCATTTGTGGACTTTGAGAAAGCTTTTGACAATGTTGACTGGAATACTCTCTTTCAAATTCTAAAGGTGGCAGGGGTAAAATACATGGAGCGAAAGGCTATTTACAATTTGTACAGAAACCAGATGGCAGTTATAAGAGTCGAGGGGCATGAAAGGGAAGCAGCGGTTGGGAAGGGAGTGAGACAGGGTTGTAGCCTGTCCCCGATGTTATTCAATCTGTATATTGAGCAAGCAGTAAAGGAAACAAAAGAAAAATTCGGAGTAGGTATTGAAGTCCCTGGAAAAGAAATAAAAACGTTGAGGTTTGCCGATGACATTGTAATTCTGTCAGAGACAGCAAAGGACTTGGAAGAGCAGTTGAACGGAATGGACAGTGTCGTGAAAGGAGGATATAAGATGAACATCAACAAAAGCAAAACGAGGATAATGGAATGTAGTCGAATTAAGTCGGGTGATGCTGAGGGAATTAGGTTAGGAAATGAGACACTTAAAGTAGTAAAGGAGTTTTGCAATTTGGGGAGCAAAATAACCGATGATGGTGGAAGTAGAGAGGATATAAAATGTAGACTGGCAATGGCAAGGAAATCGTTTCTGAAGAAGAGAAATTTGTTAGCATCGAGTATAGATTTAAGTGTCAGGAAGTCATTTCTGAAAGTATTTGTATGGAGTGTAGCATGGACGATAAATAGTTTGGACAAGAAGAGAATAGAAGCTTTCGAAATGTGGTGCTACAGAAGAATGCTGAAGATTAGATGGGTAGATCACATAACTAATGTGGAGGTATTGAATAGAATTGGGGAGAAGTGGTGTTTGTGGCACAACTTGACAAGAAGAAGGGAACGGTTGGTAGGATATGTTCTGAGACATCAAGGGATCACAAATTTAGCAGTGGAGGGCAGCGTGGAGGGTAAAAATCGTAGAGGGAGACCAAGAGACGGATACACTAAGCAGATTCAGAAGGATGTAGGTTGCAGTAAGTACTGGGAGATGAAGAAGCTTGCACAGGATAGGGTAGCATGGAGAGCTGCATCAAACCAGTCTCAGGACTGAAGACAACAACAACAACCGTGAATATCAGGAATCCGCTAAAACATCAAATCTCCGACATCGTTGTGGCCGGAAAGGATCGCGCAAGGACGGGACCAACGACGACTGCAGATAATCGTTCAACGTGACAGAAGTGCAACCCTTCCGCAAATTGCTGCAGATTTCAATGCTGGGCAGCAACAAGTGTCAGCGTGCGACCATTCAACGAAACATCATCGATATGGGCTTTCGGAGCCGAAGGCTCACTCGTGTACCCTTGATGATTGCACGACACAAAGCTTTAAGCCTCGCCCGGGTCCGTCAATACCGACATTAGGCTGCTGATAACTGGAAACATTACCTTTTGGGACAAGCCTCGTTCAGATTGTATCGAGCGGATGGATGTACACGGGAATGGAGACAACCTCATGAATCCATGAATCCTGCATGTAAGCAGGGGACTGTTCAAGCTGGTGGAGGCTCTGTAATGATGTGGGGCGTGTGCAGTTGGGTAGATATGAGACCCCTCATGCATCTTAATACGACTCTGACGGGTAACACGTACGGAAGCATCCTGTTTGATCACCTGCATCCATTCATGGCCGTTGTGCATTCCGAAGGACTTTGGCAATTCCAGCAGGACAATACGACACTCCACACGTCCAGAATTTCTACAGAGAGTGTGCAGGAACACTCTTCTGAGTTTAAACACTTCCGATGGCCACCAAACTCCCAAGACATGAACATTATCGAGCATATGTGGGATGCCTTGTAACGTGCTATTCAGAAGAGATACCTACCCCCTCGAACTTTTACGGATTTATGGTCAGCTCTGCAGGATTCATGGTGCCAGTTCCCTCCAGCGCTGCTTCAGAGATTCGTTGAGTCCATGCCATATCGTACTGCGGCACTTCTGCGAGGTCGCGGGAGCCCTACACGATATTAAGCCGGTGTATCAGTTTATTTGGCTCTTCAGTATATTTTCTCCCCTGTAAATTCTTCGCTAACAGAAATGTTCTCTGCTTCTGTCAACAGGTCGTAAATATCACCCAGAAACTGTAGCATACAACTCACAGAAATGTTGCAGCACTCCTCTTTTGACATCAGCCTGCTGCTGTTATATCGCCTCGCTTCCTACCTTGAGCTTCTCAGTTATTTTGTTTTTTGACCTTCCCTATGTTCGGTTTTGGTGGTAGACTGACGCAGTCTTCTATTGGACAATACTGTCAGTTCTGGACTTCATTTTCGGACAATCTGATTTTCTTCTCTGCATTGATATTATTTGTGCTTTAATGTGCTTTATCTGTGAGCTCTTAGTCGTTTTATCTCTTGAACATCGATACAATTCTCGGAGACACATGAAAAAAAATCCTTTGTACTTTTCCCCCACTCATTTCTGTTGTAACCATATTGGCGAAGGAATCTCTGTAGCTTGGGTTTCGTAAGAGCCACCCACTAATTTCCTGGGGTACTTCCTTATGTTAGTTACAGAGGCATTCCATATTTCCAGCACCAAAATTCTTAATTCCTCGTCTCTCAGTAAGGTAGTATTTAATTTTCACTATCCTTTTCGCGGAAAGTTGTTTGCTTCTGTAAATTGATTCTGGTAGTATAAGCAGAATGATCGGAAAAATTACAGGCCAGACTTCTGACGTATTGACGTTACATAGTAAGTCTGGTGGGACGTAAATCCAGCCTGTTCTAATCTATGAATGACTAGTGACGAAGCTGTACATTAATGAGTCTCAGTTTGTTGTTTCCAACGTGTCAAAAATATTTATGTTTCAAACCGTGCATTCGAGCTCCACACATCCGTTGAAATTTGGCTTTTGTTTTTTCTTTTTGTTTGTTAATACCAGAATTAAAATCATCACCAAATACGACTCTGTTCCATGTCGTTGGTAAAACAGACACAATTTCGTGTTTGAGAAACTCGGCCCTCACCTCTTTATGATTACTTCCACACGGGCCATACATATATACAAAGATTGTATCCTCTATTTGGGCTGATATTCCCCTACCGCTTAATAGCCCCCACAGGTTCAGCCATTTGAATGCCGTATTTTGTTAATATCGCCGTACCTGCACTTTCAAATCTGTTGAGAATTACGTTGTATCCTGCAACTTCATGTAGATTTTTAGTTTCGACTTCTTGCAGTAATGCATATCTATTTGAGTCGCGTATAAGAACCGTTGGAAACAGGAAAGTTTGAACTTAATTGTTATTCTGTAGATATTTAAAGTGCAAATTTTATAATTTTGAATGGTCATAAATGTATTTTTCAGTTGTGGATTAATTTTTCTTGGCTCCTGTGTCTATTCTTGTTGCACTGATCTTGTAACGAGTTTGGATTTTGGATTGAGAGTGAGATTATGCTTCACGTCTCTTTTCCTATGTTTCCATTTGGTGTTGCTTGACCACACAATCCCTAACCTCTGTTCTTTCTTTCTTCCTCTACGATTTTCTGCAGACAATTGATATTCGACGTGCGACATCATTTCTTAGTCAGACATTGTTGCATCTTCAATCTCACTGCCCCATAGATCACTAATGGAAGTTGTGGACTCTATATTTACATCGTTTGCCGACCCCCCATCCCACCCCCACCCCGCCACCACTTTTTGCTACTACTCTCAGAAATTTTTCTCTTAGACTTTGCGGTCTAAACTTGATTAACAGAAAACTCAGTCATGTCCATCTGTGGTGTTTTACTGTTTCTGATGGTGAATCCGCAGATGCTTCCGCTGGATGTGTCATCGTTGCAGTTTCCAGACTTGAGCCTAGATCACCGTCCATCGCGTCACCATGAACAACCTCCATCGCATACATTTCGGAATTGGTTGTTGTAAACTGTCCGACAGCGATTAGAGTGTCCCCTTTAGGGTCTGAATGTTAACCATTTGTTGCCTCGACAACGTTAGTATCAGCTGTGCTAGCATCCTCAGCTATACTACTGGTATGGGTAATGAGTCGGCATCCCCCGTTTCTAAATCTGTCTTACTCTTTCCACGTCTGCCTAAAGGCGGACAGACACGTTAGACTGAATTATCTAGAAAAGCATTTTCGTGTTCAGGCTTATTGGTTACAGTCCCGAAATCATTAACAGTAACTGAATTACTTACAGCTGCTGTGGAACTGTTTGCTACCAGTTCTCTACTGATTCCTGCTACGAGATCTGAAAACAAAGGTTAGTTCATAACGGAATTTCCGTCTAGGGCAGTCTTGTTTGACGTTATCTGTTTCATTACATATGACGCATGCTGGTAGTAGCCCCCATGTATGTAATGTATGCTTGATAGCCCCAATATCATTACAGACGGGATCGGGCTTTTACTTCCTTTGTGGTTAGATCTGATTCCATTAAGGACGGGGAACGGATAAAAATCTGCCCAGATCTCATTCTGAATTGCACGAACAGGGCTGAAATTTGATTTTAATGACTTCGTTTGGAACTTCCATCGGATTGTTGAGGACACGCACATTTGTCTAGTTGACCTCGACTGGATTAACGGTAAATTTAGCCATAGATCCTGTTGATAATGTTAACTCAAAGTGACCAGTCACTCACGGATTACTCGCTCTACGTCAGAGTAAATTTAGAAAAAGCAGGTCGACTCGTTTCTATTCAGTTGCACACTGTCTAGTTGATTTTTGTTAGTTTCATATGTGTAGTTACCCACCTCTGGATTTCGAGAGCTGTTGGCCGCTTGTTGTGAATTCTAGTTTCACAGTGTTCTTCCGAGGGAACTTTTCCATCGTTGTTTCTGCGTTATACTTTTTCACACACTTAGAAAAGCGTAAAGACTATCACTTTCCGCGTATCGAAGCTGTATATTTGCCGCTACGCGAAAAGGCAGCGCCGGCCGCGGTGGTCTAGCGGTTGTAGGCGCTCAGTCCGGAACCGCGCGACTGCTACGGTCGCAGGTTCGAATCCTGCCTCGGGCATGGATGTGTGTGATGTCCTTAGGTTAGTTAGGTTTAAGTAGTTCTAAGTTCTAGGGGACTGATGACCACAGATGTTAAGTCCCATAGTGCTCAGAGCCATTTGAACCATTTTTTTTTTTTTTGAAAAGGCAGCGATTGCACGCAACTTGTTAACATTGGCTGAAGCGTACACTAGTAAAAATCGTGTGACCGACCGCTACGGCCGCCGGAGCGGAACTGCGTTAGCGACCTCGGCCACTGAGGCGGGTTGTCATTTGGTACGTGTAAAGGTGTACAGCCAAATAGCTGTTTCAAGTGTTGACATACCAGAGAAAATATTGTTACGATTATATTTGTTTTACGAAAACATTAAAAGTTAACTGGACTTCCATTTTAAGAAGTATAACTATTTTACTTTTTGATCCTAAAGAGTGGAAAGTGGCTAGGGTACCGAGGTAGTTCTTGGAGGAAGAGAGAAGAGTGGGTACTTGTTGTGAGGCAACAAATGTGGACTATGATTTTGGTGAGTTGAGCGTTAGTGTAAACAAAGGCGTGAGGGAGGAGGGAGGGGCCCCACTGTAGGTACATGTAGTTGTCCCAATGGCTTTAGTTATGCACCTGATTTCTACCTCTCCTCATTGAACATGCACTCCAGTACCTCACACCAAAGATCAGAAACATGTCATATCATAATCTCAAGACAAAATATCACTTATCAGGTGTCTTATCTGCGTCCCTCAGTAAAACAAAAATATTTGCGAACTCCTTCTCTGTTACTGCTGTCCACCTCTGGAATAAGTTATACTACAGTCAATTAAATGCTTTGTTGCATTTAAGAAAAAGCTGAATCGCTTCTTTTTGGCAACCCCATAACTTTGTCCCTGAAAATTGACAAATGCCATGTGTTCAAAAAGTTCTTAGACTGATTTTTTCCTGGCGTATAAACGACGACAGCGCAATAACTACGGCGGCAGCTTAAAATAACAACTGTAAACAACAGATGTGCATTCGACCAGTCACTTTTGAGCAGCCAGTGTTAAGTAGTGGACGTGTGGCTGTAGTGTCTCAACGGTGTTACGTCACAAGCTGCAGGGGAGCAACATCTCTATATCAAGTGCTCAAGACATTATCCAGAATCTTTCGAAGCAGATAAACGTGTGTGCAAAGTTTGTCCCGAACGCCTTGGCTCCAGAACAGAAACAACGCCCCATCGATGCCTGTCGCAATCTGACTGAGTGCAAGATGCACAAAATTCTTTTCAGGAAAAAATTCATTATGGGTGACGAGACATGGTGTTATCAATACG
The DNA here is from genome assembly GCF_023898315.1 of Schistocerca nitens. Taxonomy (NCBI): domain Eukaryota; kingdom Metazoa; phylum Arthropoda; class Insecta; order Orthoptera; family Acrididae; genus Schistocerca; species Schistocerca nitens. The sequence continues at coordinate 716,023,243 of NC_064616.1, forward strand.
AACCCACTACAAAACCACAAAGTGCAGGAATCCACATGAAATGTCAACGCTTTGGTGATGTAATCGACACTCAAGCCAATGTGACTAGTGAGTTCAACACCACCCCAAACAATTTTCCGATAGTTTCACACGGTTTTATGAACTTTCTGTGTTGTGCTTAAGTAAGGGGAGACTACGTAGGTCGTAGAACATCTGTGGTATTAGCATCACCATATTAATTTATCTCTGTTTATCATTTATCAAGACTCTTAGCTTTTTGGACTGACGTGGTATGTGGCCTCTTCTCTTTTTCCAACAGTGTAGTAAAACCTAACAGCTCCAATTCTCTCTCTTTTCAATGCTCAGTGTGTCAAGCCATTTTCTTCCCCCGCTCTCCATTTCTTGCGGTCTATCACGTTCTTCTCTTTCTGCATCTACCGTTCTCCTTCTCACGTCTATTTCTGTCATAGCCCACAGTACACATCTACTTATCTGTAATTTTCATACATTTCATAAACTAATGTAAACGGTGTATTTTCTTCTACAGTTACTGTTGTTACCAGACGAAAGTACAGTTGTCAGGACACAATTGTCGGTTCTTTGACTACTTGGTGAAGTGGCACATTAAACTAGAACGTATGTAACTTTGTTACATAAATGAACAAAAGAAAAAATGGTTCTGAGCACTATGGGACTTAACTTCTGAGGTCATCAGTCCCCTAGAACTTAGAACTACTTAAACCTAACTAACCTAAGGACATCACACACAACCATGCCCGAGGCAGGATTCGAACCTGCGACCGTAGCGGTCGCGCGGTTCCAGACTGTAGCGCCTAGAACCGCTCGGCCACTCTGGCCGGCTGAACAAAAGATTTACTTAAGTTTGACACAAACGTTCGACATGACTGCTTGAAAAGTACAATTGTTACTGACTATTAAGGCATCATTTGTTGCACATTTTGACAAAATATTCTCCTGCAGTATAATGTTCCACATTAATAACACTTCCTCTTCTTCTTCTTCTTCTTGCGATACGGCCTCTGTAAGACCATGGGCAGCCCCATCGTGGACTTGCATTTTCCTCTTCTTCTCCCAGAACTTCTTCATTATTTCTCTTCTTCTCTCCCGCTCTTCTTCAGAGATGTTTAGTGTCCTTTTCTCCTGTTGACTCCACTAATCTTTTCCTGTATGGTGACACTAATCTTTTCCTGTATTCTTCTCTGTCGTTGAATTCCGGAATATTGTTCGGTGTATATTTGTTCCTCCAACTTTCCTTTCCTTCAACCTTAATCCCCAATTCCAGCCAGTCCTTCAGAAGTGCAACAACCCACTTGGTTCCTGTCTTTCCCCTTGTCCTCCCTGTTGTTTCCCACACTCTTCTTCATTCTGTCCATACTCATCCTAATAAAACATGTCCAACAAACTTTGCCCTTTTGAGTCTGATTTCCCCGGATATTGTTCTCATGTTCCGGTACAGTTCTTCCCTAGGTCTTTGCATCCATCTCCCTCCACCTCTTTTGGGACATAGTATTTTTCTCATTATTTTTCTATCTTCTTTCTCTAGTTGTTCTGCCCCATTTCTTCCTAGCGCCATCGTCTCAGCAGGATATAATACTGCATTCCTCACCGTTGCCTTGTAGTGACTTATCTTTGCATCTGTGGATATATTCCTTTTATTGTATACATCTCTCGTCATGCAGAAGGCTGACCTCGTCTTCTTTATCCTCTCTGTTATTCCCTCCTTGCTCCTGTTCCTTCCTGTTATAAATTCTCCCAGGTATTTAAATTTGTCCACCATTTGCACAGTGCCTTCCGGTGTTTCCCAGTCTGCAGTGGTATTTAATGTCTTTGTCTTGTTATAGGCGATCTTTAGTCCCACATTTCTGGCTACCTTACTTAATTTGTCGAGTTTTGCCTTCGCGTCTTCTTCCGTCTCACTATTGCTATGTCGTCTGCAAAGGCTAGACAGTCCGCTTGAGCCCTCTTGTCCTTTTTATCCCCCACATAGGTATTTGGTGTTCCCATCTCCTCGTTTATTGCTCTGATCACTTCGTCCAGTGCTATATTGAACAACAATGCTGACAATCCACCTCCCTGTTTAACACCAGTCTTGATCTCGAATTCTTCTGACAGTGCTCCTCTGAATCTCACCCTTGCTTTTGTTTCTATCAGAATTTCTGTTATGAGTTCTTGTGTAGTTCCATCTAGTCCTCTGTTCTTCAGGATCCTAACAAGAGTCTGTCGATGGAGTCATATGCCTTCGTGAGGTCCACGAACGTTATTACCGTCTTTTTGTTTTTTTAAGGCCCTACGTTCTATCAGTTGCTTCAGGATAAATATCTGTTCTACACATCCTCTTTCCTTCCTGAATCCCGCTTGGTAGTCACCAACTGTACTTTCTACTTGTTCTTCTACTCTCTTGAGCAAGAGTTTTGACAGCACCTTGTATCCGACCTCTAGTAGCGATATTCCTCTGTAATTGTTTGCATCTCTCTTGTCCCCCTCCTTATGTATTGGTTCTACAATTGCATTCATCCATCCTTCTGGCAACTTCTTTGTTCAAATCTGGTGGATCATGTTGGTCATGTTGTCTATTGCTTTGTTGCCTCTTCACTTTGTCACGTCGGCCGCTGTACCATCTTCTCCAGTTGCCTTATATTCTTTAGATCGCGTATGGCATGTGCGACTTCATCCCTGGTTGGAGGGCGTGGTTCTCTTCTGTGTCAGTCCCCAATTCCAGCTCGTTTTCAGGTGGTTCACAGTTCAGCACGTCGTGAAAGTACTCTGCAAAAACCCTACAATTCTCCTTCGCACTAACAGCCAGCTCCCCTTTCTTATCTCTTACAAACAGTTCTTTACCCTTGTAGTCAACCGGACTCTACAGTATCTCCAGGCTTTCCTACGAGTCTCTACCACTTCATCACATTCCTTGTTCCAGCACCAGTGCTCCCGTTTCTTTTCTTCCTTTCCCCATAGTTTAGCCTGTTTCGCCATATTTCGCTTCATGTCGTCCCATTCATTGAATGATTCAATTCCTTCCTCATATCTGGATCGATTGTGTCTTAATTTGTCTCTGTCTATCTTCACGTTTCCTGTTCTTCTATTCGTCTGTAGCAGTCTGTCCCTGTTTGGAATCCAAAGGCACTTAACTTCTGTAAGATAATGATCCGATTCTTTTCTTGTGTTCTTACTGACCTTTGTATTCATGATCTCTTTAGTGTTTGTCCAGCTGATTGCTATGTGGTCAATTTGAAATTCCCCAAGGCGGGTGCACGGGTCTTCCCATGTCTTTTTCTTACTCGGTTTGGCCATGAAGTGTGTTCTCATCAATCTCATTCTGTTTTCTCGACACAGTTCAATTAGTCTTTCTCCATTTTTGTTTGTCCGCTGGTGTGCAAGGTACTCCCCCACTACTCCTTTATGTTGCTTCTCTCTTCCAATCTGTGCAACATAATCTCCTACGAGTATCTTTACATGTCTATATGGTATGTTTTTCAGTGTATCATCTAGCTCCTCCTAGAAATTGTCTGCAACTTTTTTGTCTCTCCTGTCCTTGTCATTTGTAGGTGCGTGCCCGTTTACTATTGTATACTTTTTGTTCCCTGCTTGAAATGTCAGTGTTGACATCCTTTCTGACCTGCTCTTCATTTCAGCTATGCCATCCTCGTATCTCTTGTCTGCTATGAACCGCGTACCAAAGTATCTAGGTGCATGTCTTTCCTTTCCCACTCTAACTCCTGGTTCAAATGGTTCAAGTGGCTCTAAGCACTATGGGACTTAACATCGGAGGTCATCAGTCCCCTAGACTTAGAACTACTTAAACCTAACCAACCTAAGGACATCACACACATCCTGCCTCGGGCAGGATTCGAACCTGCGACCGTAGCAGCTGCGTGGTTCCGGACTGAAGCGCCTAGAACCACTCGGCCACACCGGCTGACTCTAACTCCTGGTTTCCCTTTCAGTATTATGAATCCTTCTGACTCCACCGTATCTTCGTCAGTGTATCTTATTTCTTGCATCTCTAGTATCCCAGTGCTTCTCTCATACATCCCATCTATTACCTGTTTAAGTTTACCAGTCTTAATCATTGCCTGTACATTTATGGTTCCAATTCGGAAAGTCTTTTTAATTTTAATCTTTTTTGAGGTTCTTGGGAGCTCCGACTCTTCCCTTATGCACTTTTTGGTAGGTCTCCCAGAATCCGAATGCCTGCTTGCGTCGACCTTGGTCAACGGGGAATTGTCCCACTGGGATAATCTCGATTCAATAGTGCGATCCATTCCATGAGCTAAAATTTTTTTTAGGCGGCTTCTGTCTGTCCAGTTATACGACTTAAGTTGTTTGCGTCCCAGAAGATGAGTTCAGACCGCCCCTGACATGGGGACACAGACGCCTTTGGCAGCCGCCCCTAACATGGAGTACAGCCACTACCTAGTATATGTAAAACATTTTCGGTATTTTTGCCGCGTCAGTTCTGGATAAAAACGGCAAGAATACCGAGAATGTTTTACATATAAGTTCCGTCGCGAAAAACTTCGTTCCCGCTACCTAATATGTTTCAGTGGATCTTCCGCTCACTCTGCCGTTGGGAAGTAACGTTCCTCTTCTGCCTTCGAGACCGTTAGCTGGGCTTCGCCTGTAATCCTGGGTAGGCGCCCTAAATGGGTGCTACCCTCCGAAGCCAGATGGACCCAGGTTTTCTTACGAGGTTGTTACTGCTCCCCCTCATCCTTCCCCATCACTTGCGAGATGGGGCCCCGGGCTTGGGACCGGCAATGGCGGATTAATGATTAATAAAACTGCATGTTCCTCTGATACTTTAACTACTCGTTGGTCCTAGACGACGATGTTAACTGCTTTAGCCGGGGTCTCGAATTGGGCTTAGCTCTTGCGTGCTCAGCGCTATACTTATCTCAGTGCAAGGGCGTTGCTATTGCTGAGAGGGAGGCGTAATCTTCTGGAGCATCTGGCATACATCGTTGCGAAATGCAGCGAGCACTCGCTGATGTCGGTAGCATCGATCTTCGTTGCCAACTTTGGTGTGGCACTGCGATCTCTGGACGATACCACAGCTACTACTGCTTCCATCATTTATGCCTCGATTGTTACTAATTGTTGGATTCTAATTAGGTGTAGCATCGCTTATAATATGTATGTCATCAGGAATATGATGTAAAATATTTAGAATTACTGTTTAATTGTAAAAGAGGGCCGGCCGGAGTGGCCGAGCGGTTAAAGACGCTACAGTCTGGAACCGCACGACCACTACGGTCGCAGGTTCGAATCCTGCCTCGGGCATGGATGTGTGTGATGTCCTTAGGTTAGTTAGGTTTAAGTAGTTCTAAGTTGTAGGGGACTTATGACCACAGCAGTTGAGTCCCATAGTGCTCAGAGCCATGTGAACCATTTTTTTTGTAAAAGAGGACCTGATGGTCCCAGTATTAATAAATAATCAAAAAATTGTAACTCACATTCAGATTCTAAACTGGGAATATGTGAACAAAATAATTAACTTGCACATATGTATTACATACATTGAGTATCTGGAAAAATGACGTCACCCATAGCATGTTTATTGAAAAAGGGACACAATCTGAATAACACAAACGAGTATCAAATAAACTTACTCTGCATAACTAGTTACACAATACCACCGCCAAAATTACTCAGCCTTCTTGACAGACTGAAACTGTTTACAGGACCTAGACGCAAACCTTTGTCGTTCAAGAACAACCGTCCTATTTAAAGAGCCAACGAGGCACGACACATGCGATCTGTTCTACAGCTACCCCATGGTTTTACCTCTCTGCTACCTTCCGGATTTCTCAGGTGCTCTAACTTGCTAGATTACCATTGCTGGTAGACATGGTTTTGCCGAGAATGGTTTAGCCAGAGCTTACTCGTTGTTTCGAAACGGAATGAAACTCAATGGCAGCTTGCCTGAAGAGTTTACGCGCCTTGTTCTTGGCGATGTTCGTGTAGATCCCGTAATATATCTTAGGTATTAGGCAGACTATGAAAACTACAGGTAGGTGATGGGAAAGCTGAAGCATTGGTTATTGGGTCTACTCTCCTCGCGAGGTAGAAAAAAGTCGAAGCATACTAGCCCTCAAAGCAACAGAATCAGCTACGTTAAAATAGTATAAACTGAAGACCAAGTTATGTCAGTGTCACTAGGAATGCGCTCTTAGAATGTCGCAGACAATGAATGTACTCATAAGAAATATCATTAGAGACATCTGCTTCGTTAGAGAGAGATCAGTCCTATTCTCAAGGCCAGCAGAGCACTTCAGCATTCTCCCTTTAATTAACGTCCAAGACGGCAAAATCTATCTTGCTGTTCTGGCCGTTATTTCAACAGGGCACCCAATGTGAGCGGCGGAACGGTACCCCTCCAGGCGGCTAGAACAGCACCCCTCACCCCTATTAGGTTAGCTACGAAGACCTTTTCGTGTACCGCGGAGGTGCACTGTAGCTCATCGACCGAGCCTTTAAATAATTTGGAGAGCAGCTCTTCAGCCAATTCTGTTGCAGTTTCTAGAGGAATCAAATGGTTCAAATGGCTCTGAGCACTATGGGACTTAACATCTGTGGTCATCAGTCCCCTAGAACTTAGAACTACTTAAACCTAACTAACCTAAGGACATCACACACATCCATGCCCAAGGCAGGATTCGAACCTGCGACCGTAGCAGTCTCGCGGTTCCGGACTGAGCGCCTAGAACCGCTAGACCACCGCGGCCGGCTCTAGAGGAATCAACATCTCGAAGTTCAGTGTACGAGAATTACCGCTATTTAATGCCTAGTGCTTCCCATTGGCCTGAGAGCTGCATAGATTTAGTCATCCGGGAACCACTCGTGACGTTTCTGAGACACTCAGGAATTACGATGGTTGCGACTGAGATAGTGCAGCGTCTGTACTGCAAGATACTAGAGCTGCCTAGCGTAGTGAGCAGTTTTGGCCGACCCCTGTTGCTGTTAGCGTGACCCATGGTTAGTTCAAAATGGTTCAAATGGCTCTGAGCACTATGGGACTCAACATCTTAGGTCATAAGTCCCCTAGAACTTAGAACTACTTAAACCTAACTAACCTAAGGACATCACACACACCCATGCCCGAGGCAGGATTCGAGCCTGCGACCGTAGCAGCCCCGCGGTTCCGGACTGCAGCGCCAGAACCGCACGGCCACCGCGGCCGGCCCCATGGTTAGTTTCTCTGATTATAGTGACACCCTCTATTTCATTTCTGTGCTCTCTCTGTGGACTGGTCTTCATACCGAAGACAGATTTGTGAACGATCGCCGGCCGCTGTGACCGAGCGGTTCTAGGCGCTTCAGTCTGGAACCGCGCTGTTGCTACGGTCGCAGGTTCGAATCCTGTCTCGGGCATGGATGTGTGTGATGTCCTTAGGTGAGTTAGGTTTAAGTAGTTCTAAGTCTAGGGAACTGATGACCTCAGATGTTAAGTCCCATAGTACTTAGAGCCATTTGAACCATTTGTGTGTGATCTTGTGTACTTTCAACTTGTCTTACAGCAAGTATGCTCGCCCAGCGGCTACATTCCGTGAGTAATAATTTATCAGTACTTGTGATTTATGTGTTGATTTTTGAATATATGTTTCGCCAGATTACCCCGACTTTCACTGTTTGTAGTTTCCCTGCTGTCCCTTTTGTAAACCAATTTCTTACTAGGCTGCGAAACACCTGCAGAAGAGACGACGTCCGACGCCTGGAACAGAAGATCCTCAGGTGAGTGGTCTGCTAGGGAACGTTATTAGTCGGAGCTCCATTGCCAACCTGCTACAGTTATTACTACCGAAAACCCAAACGCTACAAGTGGGTAGCTAGAAATGTGTGATTTTTAATGACGAATCATTCTATATACTGTGGAAATACGATGGAAGGGTTTGGGTTTGGCGAATTCCTGGAGAAATCTACCTGACACAATGTGTAGTGCCAATACTGAAGTACAAATGAGGTGGTGTTCCGGTATCCTTGTGTTTTTCGTAGTTAAGATGTGGTCTCCTTACTATGCTTAAAATCATTAAATGTGGAAGGAGATGAACACGTTTTGCAGCACTCTATACTGCGTTCAGGAAAGGAACAGTTTGGAGACGATGACTGTAGCATCATCACAATGCAATCTGTCAATTAGCAGTATCTGTGAGGCAATGGACTGTGGACAATAACATTCGTGAAATGGACTGGCCTTCAGGGATTCTCGACCTGAATCCAATGGAATACCTAAGAGATGTTGGGATGTCGACTTCGTACCTGACCTCGGCGTATAACATCGCTATCTTCTCTCGTTTCGGCTCCAGACTAAGAATGTGCTGCCATTTCTTGACAGGAATTCTGACACCTCACTGAAAGTTTCCTCAGCAGATTTTAAGTCATCACAAAGGCGAAAGATGGAGAAATCCCATATTAATGTCCACTAATAGGTGTCTGGATACTTTTGATCACATAATGTATTTATTGTATGATACTGATAGAAAGTCAGTCTTCGCTATCGGCAAGATCTCTCGTGAAGTATCACGCGTTTTACATCACCTTACACATATTCCGCTGCATTAATGTAACGATGAATCTTGGATATAAATTTTTATTTTGCTATAAATCGTCAAGATGTTTTATTTGCATTTTCAACGTGTTACTGTTCGTCCTAGCATGTAATCATATGTAAATAAAGAGAGAATACTTGGCGACTGTTAATTATATTCGCATAAAGGGTCGTAAATACAGTTTCGGGAAACTGAAAGCTGTTAGAGTTAATTGGAAATGAAAACACTTTTGAGACTTAGAGACGTAAGTTCTGAGAGGTAAGTAAACCGTGATGTCCACAACTGGACTCTTGACTTATATTTTACGTTTATCGAATGATCTCCTGCGAACTAAATCAATCAGAAAAGTATTTTACAAAGGTTCTATAGATTCGCGATCGTATTTGGAATTGGTCACGATTTTAGTAATGGAACTGGAATACATGAAGAGAGTAAATGCAGAGGATAAAAGCCAGCTTTTAAAAATATAACTGTGGTTTAGTATTTATCCGATGGATGTCAGCAAATGCTCCTGATCGTGAACAAAAAGGCATTAATCCACAGTCAAATTGCTACACGAAAACGTTCGACGTAAACAAATTTGTGGCTGAGTTCTACTTTTCCGACAATCCCCTTCTGCGTCGCTATACAGAAACGATTCATATACCTTGAGATGCATGCTAGATAGACACAACATCTAGCAAAACAATTAAAATTATTAATTCGTTTCATCATCGAAACACTATCTAGAGTTTCTGTGAAAAGAACTGATTACTGCAGGAAACACGCTTGTGTTTAGTTATTCTGCCCTTCGAGCTAAATTTTAACGTATGATTTCAAACCCGTCCGCACGAGGCTGCGAGAAGCAATTATCCGGTTTGAATTTTCACTGGGTCAGAGATTTGACGTTTTTTGGGTCCGACCGGATCAACGTCAGCGCCTTGCAACGTGGTCTTGACTGTTAGTATCGCAGGAGACTGCTCCTGGCAGAAATTCTGAAACCCCCCGGACTATTGGTGCTCGCTCGTTTTCCCTAATCTGCCTAAAGTGATCTGTAAGAAAGTCACAATGTTTATGAATTTCCTGTGAATTTACTAGGGTGGTGACTTTCTGGTGAGGTCAGATACTCTCCCCTTATCCATGATCTAACTAAAGTGAATTATGAGGGAGATTCATAACGTTTGCTAATTTTTTGGTTCTGTATAAACTATGGTGGAAACTTTCGAGAGAGGTCAGATATTGTCCTCTTGTCACTGACTGGTTCGTTTTCTCCAGTCCGCCTAACGTGAGCTACAAGGGATATCCGCAATATTTGCCGAATGTTGGATTCTGTATCTGTTACGTTAACGACATTCCAGTAAGTTCAGATATTTTCTCCTTTTCCGTAAGTTGGAAATAATACTGCGAAAACAAAGGCAGCAGCAATCTACAAAGATTTTGAATGAAACACTGTTCCACGTTTTCAAATGAGAAAACATACTTTATTTTCCGCAATATATACGCTAGCGTTTACATTTCTCGACAAGGCTAATTTATGTGTCGCAATATGATTCGAAACCAAAACATATGCTCTTCGCGGGCAGTACACTAACGAAACTGCTCTATGTTTTGCTTAATTCTTGTATTTCTTTTTTAAGCTTCATTCATCTCCTTATAGCTTCTCCACCAGTAAGTCACAAGTATACAGTAAACTGAAGGGGACAAGTCTTCTTCATTGATGCTGAGATATGGCACAACAATAAAAGTGCTACTGCGATAACAACAAAAGATTTAGTCTTCTTTACTGAATTAAAATACCAACAGAAAATCTGCATTTTCTGCTAGTAGTTTTACTGAGTTCTCACTTCACAATATTCTAGATTTAGCATACGGAAAATGTTACGGTAGGCTAGTTTTTTTTACAGCGTATTAAGTAGTTAACGTATTGTCCCAATTGCGTTAGGATGCTACGTCCGATCTGCCATGAGAACCTGACCAAACTTTCTTTGTTCAACTGGACTTCGTCATTATGAACGGTTTCTTCGGAATCATTTCCAGATTTTTTATGTTTTACAAGTGCTTCCATGTTCTAACATGTCCAGTAACTGACAAATATAAAATAACTGAGATGTGATTAGTTCCATAGCTTTTCACCTGCGGAGATCGAATAGTTTATCACTTCATACCAAACTACTCTTGAGACTGTAAAATTATGTTGAAAATTTTTTCCACGTTGTCGTCTTCTCCCATCCGATGAATCTCTATCAACGTCTTGGCGCTATTTTTTGTCAGCATACTGTACACGTCTTTCGTTGCCGAGTGTATTGTGTATCGTTGCGAGTTCCCGTGATCAGTGGCAACAGCCGAGGGGCGAACTGATACGGGTGAACAAAAAGAAACACTAATGCTTTCTCTGTTGGTATCGCCGAGCACAGTTTCATGCCTGTAACTGCCTGGCGGGATCGCCGGACCAGAGCCACTGAAAACAGCTTCTACCTCAAACGACGGGCTTCTGTTTATCACGATGATGTTTCCATTGACAAAATTGTATCAGACCTGCCGTTTGCCTGTGGTTGCTAGCTTCTGAAGTTTCCAGTGGCGCAGTTGTGTGAGACCTGCTGTAAGCACCTGTTTTGCTGGCTTTGGGGGTTTCCACGGCGACAGCTGTATCAGTCCTACTGTAAGCACGTGGTCGCTAGCTTCAGAGGTTTCCATTGACACAGGCTTATTAGGGTTCGCTGTGATCACGTGTCTTCTAGCTTCCAATGTTCCCACTGAGAAAGCTGCATCAGGCATTTTGTTAGCACGTGGTTGCTAGCTATCGAGGTTTCCACCACCACAATTATATTAGGCCTTGTGTTAGGACGTGGTACCAAGCTTCCAAGGTTTTCGTTGTCACAGTCCTATCAGGCCTGCTGGGATCACGTAGTGGAGCTAGCTTCCAAGATTTCCACTGACACAGGTGTCCGCCTGTTTAGCTGCGGCGGCACGGTAGCTCAGCGTGTTCGGCCAGAGCTAGTTGCCCCCCGTAATAAAAAATACTCAGCGAATGGATCAACGACGAATTTGAACTTGGGTCATGGGAAGTCTGTGACGAACAAATGCAACGAACAATAAATAATAAAATTAGATTAAAAACGAAATGACGACAAATAAAAAAGAAAAAGAGTGGTTACGTACTTGCGTAGCGTGCAGCGGGCCCTGGTTCAATTCCCGGTCGGGTTGGAGAGCTTTCTCCACTCGTGGATAGGGTGTCGTGTTGTCCTCGTCATCATTTCATTATCACCAACATGCAGGTCACCCAATGTCGCGTGGCCTGAAGTAAGACTTGAAACCTGGCGGTCGAACTTCCCCGGATGGAGCTCCCGGTCACGAATGCCACACGATAGTTTCATTTTTTATCGACACCAGTATATCAGGCCTCTTGTAACGACGTGTTGCTAGATACCGAAGTTTCATTGATACAGTTATGTCAGGTCTACTACAAACACTTCGCTGGCTTCCACTCATACGAACCCATTCCCCGCAGTCTTGTAGATTTGGGATCGCTGAGCAAAAGGATTGAAGCAGGAGGCTTCCAATTCGGCAAAGGATAAATACACTCCTGGAAACTGAAATAAGAACACCGTGAATTCATTGTCCCAGGAAGGGGAAACTTTATTGACACATTCCTGGGGTCAGATACATCACATGATCACACTGACAGAACCACAGGCACATAGACACAGGCAACAGAGCATGCACAATGTCGGCACTAGTACAGTGTATATCCACCTTTCGCAGCAATGCAGGCTGCTATTCTCCCATGGAGACGATCGTAGAGATGCTGGATGTAGTCCTGTGGAACGGCTTGCCATGCCATTTCCACCTGGCGCCTCAGTTGGACCAGCGTTCGTGCTGGACGTGCAGACCGCGTGAGACGACGCTTCATCCAGTCCCAAACATGCTCAATGGGGGACAGATCCGGAGATCTTGCTGGCCAGGGTAGTTGACTTACACCTTCTAGAGCACGTTGGGTGGCACGGGATACATGCGGACGTGCATTGTCCTGTTGGAACAGCAAGTTCCCTTGCCGGTCTAGGAATGGTAGAACGATGGGTTCGATGACGGTTTGGATGTACCGTGCACTATTCAGTGTCCCCTCGACGATCACCAGTGGTGTACGGCCAGTGTAGGAGATCGCTCCCCACACCATGATGCCGGGTGTTGGCCCTGTGTGCCTCGGTCGTATGCAGTCCTGATTGTGGCGTTCACCTGCACGGTGCCAAACACGCATACGACCATCATTGGCACCAAGGCAGAAGCGACTCTCATCGCTGAAGACGACACGTCTCCATTCGTCCCTCCATTCACGCCTGTCGCGACACCACTGGAGGCGGGCTGCACGATGTTGGGGCGTGAGCGGAAGACGGCCTAACGGTGTGCGGGACCGTAGCCCAGCTTCATGGAGACGGTTGCGAATGGTCCTCGCCGATACCCCAGGAGCAACAGTGTCCCTAATTTGCTGGGAAGTGGCGGTGCGGTCCCCTACGGCACTGCGTAGGATCCTACGGTCTTGGCGTGCATCCGTGCGTCGCTGCGGTCCGGTCCCAGGCCGACGGGCACGTGCACCTTCCGGCGACCACTGGCGACAACATCGATGTACTGTGGAGACCTCACGCCCCACGTGTTGAGCAATTCGGCGGTACGTCCACCCGGCCTCCGGCATGCCCACTATACGCCCTCGCTCAAAGTCCGTCAACTGCACATACGGTTCACGTCCACGCTGTCGCGGCATGCTACCAGTGTTAAAGACTGCGATGGAGCTCCGTATGCCACGGCAAACTGGCTGACACTGACGGCGGCGGTGCACAAATGCTGCGCAGCTAGCGCCATTCGACGGCCAACACCGCGGTTCCTGGTGTGTCCGCTGTGCCGTGCGTGTGATCATTGCTTGTACAGCCCTCTCGCAGTGTCCGGAGCAAGTATGGTGGGTCTGACACACCGGTGTCAATGTGTTCTTTTTTCCATTTCCAGGAGTGTATTTTTTCCTTTTTAGTTGGTATGCTACTACCTACGGCTGTTTGAGAACATTCACTGTGGGATCTGAATTGTCTCTAGATGACCTTCGATGACTTTTGGTCTGGCCTGTGTAATTCACAAAGCGAATGACTGTCATCTGTGAAGAGAGAGACTTGGTTTACAAATGTGTAGTTAGAAACCCTGCTGTAAGGTTGATCTCTTCAGGTGTCCTACATGAGTCAATTCTCCATGAACCACAACTAGAGGGATGGGGAACTGAGGCAGGGATGGAACGGTTTGATCTTTTCCTCTCCGTCAGATAATTTGATTTCATCCAACAGGCTATCGTTAGCAACGGGGAAACCTCTGTCTAGCGTAGCAACCCCTCTCTGGTGATTATACAAAGCAATGTGTGTAAGGTGTAATGCTATCTTGGATTTTGTAACATACCGGTATTGTACCTTTTACTTATCGCTGGCTTCTGGAGCCTTTGAAGCCGGGGCCACTGTCTTACTGTTCTATGGTAACAGTGTCCCTTTGGGCAGGAGAGTCGTTGTTTGGTTTCAGCGCGGAGCGGTCGCAGACGGCCGCTTCGCGTATAAATAATAATTCCGCTATTTCGCGGAAAACGCGTGGATATTATTAGTACAAGGTAACTTAAAAGGCTTCCGTCATCAGTGATTACCGGTTGAATTAATGTGCAAACGAAACGTAGGAATGGTTACTTCAGAATGAACGTTGAACGAGATTAAATTGTTAATGAAAAACTGGATGAGTTCAGATATTGTTAGGGAAGTGTGTTAGGTGCCAAAAGAACAATAAAACAGAGTAATTAGATTTTTACTCTCATAATTACACAGTGAAGTTTTCCATATTTCAACTGAAAAATATTTGAGGAGTATAAGAGACACGTGCTCGTATTAGGCACGTGGTCAGGTTTGTTTTGCATGAAGCATTTTCCCTTGTTTAAAGCCCCCTTTAACTGAGCCTTACAATTTTGTACAAGCCTTCCCATAATAGTTTGTCTATATGGAAAGCCTGAGGGTAAGAAATGAAATTTGACTGAAATCATCATAATCTGTTATGCAAAAAAAAAAAAAAAAAGAAAAAGTGGTTCAAATGGCTCTGAGCACTATGGGACTCAACATCTTAGGTCATAAGTCCCATAGAACTTAAAACTACTTAAACCTAACTAACCTAAGGACATCACACACATCCATGCCCGAGGCAGGATTCGAACCTGCGACCGTAGCAGTCGCACGGTTCCGGACTGCGCGCCTAGAACAGCGAGACCACCGCGGCCGGCTGTTATGCAAAGCCTGAGGGCAAGAAATGAATTTTGTTTGACATCATCATAAGGTAATGTAACAGTAATATGCACATTACTTGTCAAAAGTAATGGGACACTAATAACGAAGGCCGGCCGGAGTGGCCGAGCGGTTCTAGGCGCTACAGTCTGGAGCCGCGCGACCGCTACGTTCGCAGGTTCGAATCCTGCCTCGGGCATGGATGTGTGTGATGTCATTAGGTTAGTTAGGTTTAAGTAGTTCTAAGTTCTAGGGGACTGATGACCTCAGAAGTTAAGTCCCATAGTGCTCAGAGCCATTTGAGCCAATGACGAAGTTCTGTCAACAATTTTACGTACTTCTGAATGAGTAGCGATACAGAGAAGACTTTTTATGTGAGAACATGCAATTTTCTGGAGCTTGAATTCTCAAATAAAGCCGACGAAATGGTGGGACATCGAGGTTAATTACAGTGGAATGGTATTTCTGTCAGCTTGCACGTATGTAGCATGGTCAAGTCGGTTACAGTGTCGGGTGTATACAGTTAATTACAGTTCCTAATGGTCTTCTTACACATATAAGTCTGATGCTGGGAACAATGAGAGCTTTCAGTGACACCAATTACATTTCTAAGTGCAGTTCATGCTGTATGGAAAGGCTGAGATATTGCAGGATAATTGAAAACTGTCTAAAACCGTGATCTGGCTGTCGAATTCTCCCCATACGGACCCCATCGAGCTTATGTTACAAAAAAGTGTAGAAATATTTTCCTAAAGGAAATTTAGTGCTAAACAGTGTGTCAACAATGAGGCCATGAGGCAGGGAGAAGAAGCTCAGGACACGACCTGTTTGAAAGAACCATCCTGTTCGCCTGAAATAATTTAGGAAACGGCGTGAAGTCTAAATAAGGATGCTCAAACTGGAAAATAAACACCGTTGTCAAGACGAGGTATCCATTGCCTTAGAGTCTTAACCATTATGCCAGCATGCTCTGGCAATGTCTTATAGCTCTAAATGTTGCCGCTGTGTTTAATATGAAGCTGCGGACAGCTACTGAAATGGCAAGGCTCAGTACGCCTCTAGAGGCTTACAGAAGATAGACAATTTTATGTCGATTTTAGATTCAAATGGATCAAATGGCTCTAAGCACTATGGGACTTAACATCTGAGGTCACCAGTCACCTAGACTTAGAACTACTTAAACCTAACTAACCTAAGGACATCACACACATCTATGCCCGAGGCAGGATTCGAACCTGCGACCGTAGCAGCAGCGCGGTTCCGGAATGAAGCACCTAGAACAGCTCGGCCACAGCGGCCGGCTCGATTTTAGAGACCTCCGCATCCGTTGATGATGCGCCACTGTTCTCGCAGAATAGAAGAATCCGATATTTCACTTTATTTAGCACTTTTATCATAGGTCCTGGTGTCGAAGATAAACGGAGAGATATCGGTGGTGATATGTTGGCAAAAGACTACAAAGAAAGTGTTGTAGCAACACAAGTCATCTATGGACGTGGACGAGCAACTTTGCCAGCCAGGCAGGAAACATTACTTTATAGATATGCGACGAAGGCTAAACTGAAGATCCCGATGAACATTTCGATGAGAAACTTGCTTACTGTACTTATGAATCGAGAGAGATGAAGACTGGCAGGAAGTCACACGTCCCACCGCTCTCATTGGTGTTTGTTTTGACTGTGATTTTTATCGCCGTCTCAATATTACTTACCGAGCAAAATGATATAGCTGTTAATGAACTGGTTTGGTGTTCTGGGTATGCGACTTAAATTTCCCCGCGCAAAACAGATTTAGATTTTGGTTATTCCCTATATAACGTCAGCAAATATGCGGAATACCGTTGTCGACAACTTTACAGCAGTTTTCTTCCGTCATCCTTCTCCAGTTACGTTAAATATTCTACTCTAGTGACCATGACATCGACGAGGCATCAAATTCTAAGTTCTCTTCCTTTCTTAGCTACTGTTATTTGACCTAAATATGTTAGTATGACAAAATCATTTTTTTGTTAGCTGGTGATTTAAATTCGGTGGCGAGAATTGAAGGTAGTGTACCGATTGTATACCTCTGAAGTTTATCTAAGGTAAATACAGATAATCACCACTGAACTGTAGTACTTTCTAACGGTAATATAGTGTCCTTAACTGCCGTACCTCGCTCGGTAACCAGTACTGTACTTTGTTTTCTCAGATCGTATGCAACGGATAAAGCATAAATTCATAATTTACGTTGACAGATTTGAAATTTATAAAGTTATTAGCTCAGTGACATGAATTACTAATAAGAATTCTGTTTCTTTCTTGTGATTTGTTTTCGACAGGATAATTCTACTGGACAGCAACTACCTTTTTTGGTTGACAATGGGCCGAAGATATACCAACTGATTTGCGTATTTTAGCCGACCTTACTAACTATCGTAGGAGAATGAACGAATGTTATCTCCTTATTCCAGAATTAATGCTTCCCTTACCACGAAATAAATCCCTTACGATATCATCGTCGTTATAGTTGCATACTCGTATTTTACGAGTTTGAACGAAAAAATAAGTCGCAAACGCCAGAATATAGCATATCGTTTCAAATTTCGCGCCTATAATATATTATACATATTATGTATCTAGAAGGTGTCAGAACATGTCGCGTGGACGATAGCCGATACACAGTGTTCCACGTCCCATGATTATGATCTGCAGTCACACCAAACTGGCAGGTGTGCTATGAATTTGTATCCAACTAGAACAACGCGAGTTTTGTGAAGCAAAATGTAGAGTTGATAGCGAAATTCGTCCCGTATGTGGTTAGAACTGTATTTCATGCAAATTTATGTTCAGTTGATACAGGAATTCAGTAACGAACAAAACAATGACAAAAAGGAGCATCCTGCCCGCCATGGTTATGCAGCGATAGCGCTTTGCTTCCCCGTCTAGGGGAAGTTAGCTTTTCCCAGGACACATCGGTCTTGTGGCTTGCAGAAATTTAGGGACTCAAATGAACTTGTTATATCCCGAGGGATCATTCGTTAGATATGCACGCTGCCACAAGAATTCTATGCTGCAGGCTTTTATCGGTTTATCGAGCGATGGGATAAGTGTTTAAGTTTACAAGCGGACTATGTTGCAAAAAAAAAAAAATAAATAAATTTATGGGCGGTGCAGACGGCTGTGATGTCCCAGTACCAATTTTCGACATTTTTATTAACTCACTCTCAGACGAGGGGCGTTTGAAAAGTACACGCAAAGTCCTAGAGATGGCACCACCGGCTCATATCGAGGTCATGTTTAGTTAGTAGCCTCTTTGGGAAGAACCCACATCAATTTTCAGCCATACTGGCCTATTTCTTTGTGTTTGGCATTCGTGTGAATCAAGGAACTCGAGTGACTGTCAAAAAATGGACGGAAAAGAATTTCGTGTGGTGATTAAACACTACTTTATGAAAGGCAAAATGCCTCAGGAGATTAAAGAGAAGCTTGATAAATATTATGGTGACTCTGCACCTTCGATTAGAATAGTTTATAAGTGGTTTCAAAATTTTCGGAGTGGACATATGGACACGAGTGATGCCTGTGGAGGTTACGACTGCAGAAATCATTGATAAAATCCATGATATGGTGATGGATGACAGAAGAGTTAAGGTGCGTGAGATTGCCAGTGCTGTGAGCATTTCGAATGAACGGGTACGTAATATTTTGCATAAGCATTTGGACATGAGAAAGCTATCCGTAAGATGGGTTCCGCGATTGCTCACGCTTGACCAAAAACGGAATCGTGTGAAGTGTTGCAAGGATGGTTTTCAGCTGTTCGGGAAGAATCCGCAGGACTTCAAGCGTCGTTTCGTCACTGTGGATGAAACATGGATACATTAATTTACTCCTAAGACCGAACAACAATCTAAACAATGTCTTACCAAGGGAGAATCTGCACCAAAAAAGGCGAAGACCATTCCTTCGGCCGGAAAGGTTGTGGCTACTGTCTTTTGGGATTCGCAAGGGGTAATCCTCATCGACTATCTGGAAAAGGGTAAAACTATTACAGGTGCATATTATTCATCGTTATTGGACCGTCTGAAAACAGAGCTGCAAGAAAAACGCCGGCGACTGGACCGCAAATACGACCTCTTCCATCACGACAATGCACCAGCACACACCTCAGCAGTTGTAGTCACAAAATTAATGGAAGCAGGATTCCAACTCGTTTCACATCTCCCCTATTCTCCAGACTTGGCTCTCTCGGACTACTATTTGTTTCCCTAATTTGAAGAAATGGTTGGCATCATAAAGATTTTATTCAAACAAGGAGGTGACTGCAGCAACTAATAGCTATTTTGCAGACTTGGACAATTCCTATTATTCGGAAGGGATCCACAAATTAGAACAGCGTTGGACGAAATGTATAAGTCTAAAAGGAGACCATGTCGAAAAATAAAAAAGGTTTACCCTAAACACGTAAGTAGTTTTTATTTTTGCACGGACTTTTAAAATGCCCCTCGTATTATATCACATTATAACATCCTTAACCAAGTAATTCAGAAAACTACATACACCTTTTGTATTAACGGCTGATATTAAATAGAATACATTTCCTAATGTTCTGACAAAATTATGTTTATTTTGTCACGAATTGGATTTCGGCTTCTTACAAGGAACCCCTTGAGTGGTAGGTCGCAAAAAGACAATGATGTTCACGGCATTCGACTCCCCACAAATTGTCCACCAAGCAACCACTATACTGAATTCTAATGGCAACAGGGGGTGGAACTGGAGGTATCCCATGGTGAGCACAGAATGAGGCTACGGAGCGTAGTTGAACGGCTTAGTTGACGAGTAACTTACAACTGGTGTTGATACAAAGCACAGCTATGACAACGACGAACAAAGCAAATATTGCATTATATCTACAACAACAGTTGCCGAAGTTGACATTTCGTCAGAAAGTAACCCAAGAAGTGGCACATAATATATTTGCGTTTCTGAAAGATTAGTCAGTGGAATGGTTGGTGTCATATACGATAGACTGTGCGGACAATGTACGTGAGGAGTACAATGATGACGATAGGTGCGTAACATGTAAAAGTGATAATGAAACAGGTTTCGTGCCATGTGGTTCACCATCCTTGTTAGACAAGGAACCACAAATCGCGTTTCTAGTGAAACGTGGTAAAGAACAGTCTTTGTCCAAGGAGCGGGTACTATACGTAATTACGTTCATGGGAGATCATCCGCAGCATATTAAAAAAAACAATTGTGGACAGATTTAGAATAAGTCTGCAGCAATATGACCGTATAGTGCATTAGAAAAACTACAGATATTCAAGGGAGGACCAGGCACACTTGTTACAGAAACTGGTGTTAGCATGTTTCAAGGATGCTCGATACAATTTACAGAATGTTCAGGCTAGTGATCTATGACTTTATGTACATCACACTGCATGTTATGTAGACTATAGTGACTTCAAAGGAAGCAGTGGATAGTGGCATACCTTCAGTTAGTGCTACAGAGCTGGAAAATGTAAGATAGCATA
This sequence comes from Schistocerca nitens, assembly GCF_023898315.1. Lineage (NCBI taxonomy): Eukaryota > Metazoa > Arthropoda > Insecta > Orthoptera > Acrididae > Schistocerca > Schistocerca nitens. The sequence goes on from NC_064616.1 coordinate 716,043,572, forward strand.
ATTTCAAACAAGGCGTCAACTTGGCGATGCACAGGAGCCCGAAGATTTGTAGATGAGATAAAGAAACTCATTCCATCGTTCAGTAAGGAATTTGTTTTCAGCTCCAACCAATCACGATTTGAAGAGGAAACGCATGCAAAAAGTACCCTGGAAATTAGAGGTACGAAGAGAAATGGATTAAGATCAACTAACATAAATGTCTTAACGCATTCGTATACAATTGCGCCGACTGTTGATTTGTACGGTAAACTGGCTGTGAAGTTATTTATAGTGTTGCGAGGAGTTGGAAGTGCTCTGCCCCCCTGCGATTCTTTCCCGTGTACGTGAGCTTGCAAAGGCAGTAGGGAATATTTACGCACAGCAAGTAAACGTGGGAAAATTGGCATAAGAGAACATTAACTATGGTATGAGCACTGTGTTTGCCCGATAGATTATCAAAATAAATTTCTTCCCCTTCATTCCTGGTCTGCGTATAAAAATCATACTCCTTTAGAGCAAACTATTCCTCCTGAAAATTGCGACATTACAATTCATACCACCTGGAGGAACTGGACATATTCAGCCTCTACATGTTTGTTTTTTCTGTGTCTATAAAACTATTATCCCACTATCTGCAGCTAAGCATTAAAGAATAGCCAGTTTCACGATAAGCTCTACGACAGACTGTTTCGCATTTGGTTGCATACCATCACATTCCATCAGTTTTCATCATATACATCAACAAGGACAGTCGAAAATGTGTGCCCCGATCGGGACTCGAAGCCGGGATCTCCTGCTTACATGGCAGACGCACTATCCATCTGAGCCACCGAGGGCACAGAGGATAGTGCGACTGCAGGGACATATCCCTTATACGCTCCCCGTGAGACCCACATTCTCAACCTAATGTCCACACACTACATTCGTAGTGCCCCTGCCCATTGCACTCATTACTCGCGGCAGACAATCTTACCGAGTCCCTTAAGACTTCGTGCAATACGCGTGCATCCGCAAAGAAGAAGAAGGTCTTTGGCCGGTTAGCCTTAACTATATGAAGATGATATCTGTTCTTTCGGACCATCGATGACCATGCAGCGCTCTAGAATGAAATGATAATTAAATCAAGACCTTACGCTGTCGACAGGCGTTCATAGAAAAATAGGACATGGGCAAGACATGATTATGTATGTTGTCACCAAATTCTGACTCTTAACAATAAATATCTTCTGAGAAAAAAATTTGGAGCATTACATATTGAACGACTCTCGTAGAGTACAGAGAAAATTCCACAGGAATGGAGATATGAGTTGATTCACCCACTACTCAGAAGGAGGACAAGACAGAACCTAATTAATGCAGAGGTACCTCATTATTACCGGTCACCTACAAAGTTCCCTCAAATGCCTTGCTCAACAGACTAGAACCAGAACTTGATACAAAGTTAAGTGAAAACGAAGAGGCTTCAGAAAAGAAAAGTCCCATATTGACCAGATTTGGGACCTTCGAACGCTCCTGAAGGCGAGACAGACAGACGAACAACACTGTACTCACATTCATCTAATTTAAGAAAGCCTACGACTCCGCTGACACACTAGTAGAACATGGAATAGACAGAAGAACTAGAAGAAATCATATAACAGGCTCTTACAGATACCACATCCAAAATAAAATTTATGGGCGAAATCTCAGACCCATTCGAGATACATACAGCGATCAGACAAGGAGATGGACTCTCACCGATTTTATTCAACATTATCTTGGACAAAATTATCAAACAATAGGAAGAAGAAGTAAAAGGAAATTCAGTTAGGAAGGACGTGTGCAAATAGGAAGATCATTAAATGCCTGGCATTTGCAGATGACCTGGAAATACTCAGCAACAATAGACAAGAAGCACAAGAAGCTCTGGAATACTTACATGAGGTCTGTGCGAAAACAAGTCTACAGATATCGTACGAGAAAACGCAAAACCAAGGTTAACAGAGTGGAAAAATATCTGGGGGATACTTACAAATAGGAGGATCGAACAAGACATCCAACATACAAAGAACAGTAAAAATTCAGAAAGCGTACAAACTTATGTGGACGCACTACAATAACGGGCTAAAATCAAGCACTACAGTGCAGCTGTACCACCGGAAACGCTCTACACACCAGAAACGACCACAATAGAAGCACCAGGCTTCACAGAGACAGAAAAAACAGAATGTAAAAACCTCAGAAAAAGATTTTGGAGCCGTACACAGAGATGGTATATGAATGAAGAGACCAAACATAGAATTATACGAACACACAAATAGGCTCACAGACATGATCAGAAAACGCTGACTAACATTCTATGGACACGTGCTTAGAATGAACAACAGGCTCACGAAGATGATTTTTAATGTACTAAACAGGTCAATTAAAGAAACAAGTTGGTTTCAAGAATTAGAAACAGACCTAAAATAAGCAGGGGTCAGTATTTAAATGATAAATGAAAGAGACAGAATCAGAAATAAAGTTATAAACACGAGATTTGAAGTAAAAGAAAGGAAGAAAACAGGCGAAGTATGGACAGAGCAAGGGAGGCAGGAACACAGCCAAAACGTGAAGAGGTTTTGAGAAGGGAAAAACAAGAAGGAAATACGAAAAAAATGGATAATCATATAACGTTCCAGTTAACAGCTGTCTCGGAGGTGAAAATGTGTAATAATGATAATAATAATAACAATAAAACGAAAGTCTGTAGTTTTGTGAAACTTTAATTTGTTTGGGAATTTATCTGAAATTTTGACATTGTATATGATGATGCACCAGTTTTTGTAACTACTGATTGGTTCCTGTTGGTCAACGTATAGAAGTGGTGCAATTTCAGGCACTTTATTTGTTTGTAGTTTAGTTTCAATAAAGACAGCGCTATAGCCATTACTAGAAGCGATATGTTTGATGACCTGTAGTTCTGTCTGAAAGGTAGATTTACAAAATGGAAAACCTCTAGCAACCTGTTTTCTGTAAATACAAAATAAGTGCCTCCTTGTGCTAATGTCTACAATAAAGTACAAAAAATGTTTGGAGGGTTCTCACAGATCCACTGTGAACTAAAGTTTCCTATGTTGAGAGTTTAAATGATGTAGTAATGTGTCTAACTGCCTACTAATGGTATTGGTCCACAAACACAGCACGTTATCCACATATTTGTATCAGTATTTAATTTTGCAATATACGAAGCTTATTTTGTAAGATCTGTTCGCAACTGTCCATGAAAATGTCATATAGTATAGGCCTATGAGAGGAATCCGCTACTTAGCCATCTGACTGGCAATAATACATGACCTCCTACTGGAATGTGTGTAGAACAGAATTATTTACACTTTCAGAACACGTATTAGTATTACAGTTAGTCTGATGGCCTAGCTGTGGGTTTCCCTCACAGTCCTATATTATCTGAAATTTTCGTGAAAAATTGCGAACAAGTTTTGTTACGAAGAGTGGTACTGAATTTTAAAATAAAATCCTGATTCGGATATGTGGATGATGTACTATAAAATTAAGTTTCAGTTACACATATAGTAGACTGCAACTGTAAATTCAATTTTATTTTTCTTCAGTTGTTAAATGTATCTCCACATTGCGTGTTTCCCTTGCGTTATCTAGGCACGGACTCGTGTTTTAGTAACTGTTGTTCAACATCGATTAGAATGGACAGGGACTGTGATTGCTGTGTTCGGATGAGGGCTGAGTTGGCATCCCTTCGCTCACAGCTGCAGGCGGCGCTGACTTCCGTCGCGCAGCTTGAGGCTGTTGCCAATGGGCACCACTGTGGGGAGCCAGACTTGGGTATCACGGGGATGTCAATCTCGTCCCATCTGTCCTCAGATCGGTCTGCTGCTGTTGTTGTCCCGGTTGCTGCCCGCTTGGGGCTGAGCCCTCGCCTGTGGTTGATTGTGAGGTCGTTCCAAGGCGTGGCAGGCAGCGAAAGACGTCCCCGGAGGCTGATCAGAAAGCCTCCCCGGTGCGTCTGACAAACAGGTTTCAGGTACTGTCTCTGGCTGAGCCAGATGCAGCTGCCTGTCCTGTTTCAGAGGATGATTCTCAGCCTTCAAGGTCCGGGCAATCGCAGAGGGTGGCCTTATTGGTACTTGGGAGCTTCAATGTTAGGCGCGTAATGGGGCCCCTTAGGGATATGGCGGCTAAGGAGGGGAAGAAATCCAGTGTGCACTCCGTGTGCATTCTGGGTGGAGTCATTCCTGATTTGGAAAGGGTCCTTCCGGATGCCATGAAGAGCACAGGGTGCAGCCAGCTGCAGGTGGTGGCACATATCGGCACTAATGACGTGTGTCGCTTTGGATCTGAGGAAATTCTCTCTGGATTCCAGCGGCTATCTGATTTGGTGAAGGCTGCCGGTCTTGCTTAAAAGATGAAGGCAGAGCTCACCATCTGCAGCATCGTTGACAGAACCGACTGCGGACCTTTGGTGCAGAGCCGGGTGGAATTTCTGAATCAGAGGCTCAGACTGTTTTGCGACCGTGTTGGCTGCAGATTCCTTGACTTGCGCCATAGGGTGGTGGGGTTTCGGGTTCCGCTGAATAGGTCAGGAGTTCACTACACTCAGCTGGCGGCTACACGGGTAGCGAAGGCTGTGTGGCGTGGACTAGGTGGTTTTTTAGGTTAGAAGGCCTCGGGAAAGTACGGGATGGGCTGCAATCTCAAAGGGTGCATGGCAAATACAGGACGTGCTTGGATCAAGGAACAGTCGGAATTGTAGTTGTAAATTGTTGTAGTTGTGCTGGGAAAGTCCCTGAGCTTCAAGCGCTAATAGAAAGCACAGAAGCTGAAATCATTATAGGTACAGAAAGCTGGCTAAAGCCTGAAATAAGTTCTGCAGAAGTTTTTACGAAGTCTCAGACGGTGTTCAGGAAAGATAGATTAGACAGAATTGGTGGTGGAGTGTTTGTGTCTGTCAGTAGTGGTTTATCTTGTAGTGAAGTCGAAGTAGATACTCCGTGCGAATTGGTATGGGAGGAGGTTATACTTAGCAGCCGAACTAAGTTAATAATTGGCTCCTTCTACCGACGCCCAGACTCCGATGATATAGTTGCTGAACAGTTCAGAGAAAATTTGAGTCTCGTAACAAATAAATACCCCACTCATACGATTATAGTTGGTGGGGACTTCAACCTTCCCTCGATATGTTGGCAAAAATACTTGTTCAAAACCGGTGGTAGGCAGAAAACATCTTCCGAGATTGTCCTAAATGCTTTCTCCGAAAATTATTTCGAGCAGTTAGTCCAGGAACCCACGCGAATTGTAAATGGTTGCAAAAACACACTTGACCTCTTAGCCACAATCAATCCAGAGCTAATAGAGAGTATTATGACTGATACAGGGATTAGTGATCACAAGGTCGTTGTAGCTAGGCTCAATACCGTTTCTTCCAAATCCACCAGAAAAAAACGCAAAATAATTTTATTTAAAGTAGCGGATAAAGTGTCACTAGAAGCCTTCCTAAGAGCCAATCTCCATTCCTTCCGAACTGACTATGCAAATGTAGACTAGATGTAGCTCAAATTCAAAGATTTAGTAGCAACAGCAATTGAGAGATTCATACCTCATAAATTGGTAAGAGATGGAACTGATCCCCATGGTACACAAAACAGGTCCGAACGCTGTTGCAGAGGCAACGGAAAAAGCATGCGAAGTTCAGAAGAACGCGAAATCCCGAAGATTGGCTAAAATTTACAGACGCGCGAAATTTGGCACGGACTTCAATGCGAGATGCCTTTAATAGGTTCCACAACGAAACATTGTCTCGAAATTTGGTAGAAAATCCGAAGAAATTCTAGTCGTATGTAAAGTACACAAGCGGCAAGACCCAGTCAATACCTTCGCTGCGCAGTGCCGATGGTACTGTTACCGACGATTGTGCCGCTAAAGCGGAGTTATTGAACGCAGTTTTCCGAAATTCCTTCACCAGGGAAGACGAATGGAATATTCCAGAATTTGAAACACGAACAGCTGCTAGCATGAGTTTCTTAGAAGTAGATACGTTAGGGGTTGCGAAGCAACTCAAATCGCTTGATACGGGCAAGTCTTCAGGTCCAGATTGTATACCGATAAGGTTCCTTTCAGATTACGCTGATACAATAGCTCCCAACTTAGCAGTCATATACAACCGCTCGCTCACCGATAGATCTGTACCTACAGATTGGAAAATTGCGCGGGTCGCACCAGTGTTTAAGAAGGGTAGTAGGAGTAATCCATCGAACTACAGACCTATATCATTGACGTCGGTTTGCAGTTGAGTTTTGGAGCATATACTGTATTCAAACATTATGAATCACCTCGAAGGGAACGATCTATTGATACGTAATCAGCATGCTTTCAGAAAACATCGTTCTTGTGCAACGCAGCTAGCTCTTTATTCGCACGAAGTAATGGCCGCTATCGACAGGGGATCTCAAGTTGATTCCGTATTTCTAGATTTCCGGAAAGCTTTTGACACCGTTCCTCACAAGCGACTTCTAATCAAGCTGCGGGCCTATGGGGTATCGTCTCAGTTGTGCGACTGGATTCGTGATTTCCTGTCAGGAAGGTCGCAGTTCGTAGTAATAGACAGCAAATCATCGAGTAAAACTGAAGTGATATCAGGTGTTCCCCAGGGAAGCGTCCTGGGACCTCTGCTGTTCCTGATCTATATAAATGACCTGGGTGACAATCTGAGCAGTTCTATTAGGTTGTTTGCAGATAATGCTGTAATTTACCGTCTAGTAAGGTCATCCGAAGACCAGTATCAGTTGCAAAGCGATTTAGAAAAGATTGATGTATGGTGTGGCAGGTGGCAGTTGACGCTAAATAACGAAAAGTGTGAGGTGATCCACTTGAGTTTCAAAAGAAATCCGTTGGAATTCGATTACTCGATAAATAGTACAATTCTCAAGGCTGTCAATTCAACTAAGGACCTGGGTGTAAAAATTACGAGCAACTTCAGTTGGAAAGACCACATAGATAATATTGTGGGGAAGGCGAGCCAAAGGTTGCGTTTCATTGGCAGGACACTTAGAAGATGCAACAAGTCCACTAAAGAGAGAGCTTACACTACACTCGTTCGTCCTCTGTTAGAATATTGCTGCGCGATGTGGGATCCTTACCAGGTGGGATTGACGGAGGACATCGAAAGGGTGCAAAAAAGGGCAGCTTCTTTTGTATTATCACGTAATAGGGGAGAGAATGTGGCAGATATGATACGCGAATTGGGATAGAAGTCATTAAAGCAAAGACGTTTTTCGTCGCGGCGAGATCTATTTACGAAATTTCAGTCACCAACTTTCTCTTCCGAATGCGATAATAATTTGTTGAACCCAACCTACATAGGTAGGAATGATCACCAAGATAAAATAAGAGAAATCAGAGCTCGAACAGAAAGGTTTAGGTGTTCGTTTTTCCCGCGCGCTGTTCGGGAGTGGGATGGTAGAGAGATAGTATGATTGTGGGTCGATGAATCCTCTGCCAAGCACTTAAATGTGAATTGCAGAGTAATCATGTGGATGTAGATGTAGATAGAGAACTGTGTTACCGTTTTCAGTTAACGTGGATGCTTCTATCATGTTTGATTCCATAGGGAAACAGTTGTGCCCAGCAATTGTATTCATTTCAGGTAGTAAACGGTGCAGAATGATGTTTATTGCATATTACATATATAGGTTTCTGTTACTTTGTGGCCATCTGTAGTGCTGAAAACCACGTGAGGAACCAGTTAAATAAGATAACATGGATGCCTTATTAAGCGTACAGTTGCATATGCTATAAATGTAAGTCAGTCATAAAATACTCATCAGCAGATGTAAGTTAAAGATTAAAAACGCTTATATATGCATATAGTCTCAACTGGAATATTCAAGTCAGGGTTGAGTTCACACTGCGGCCGCTGTTTACAGTTGCAATGCAGCTGACTCCAGTGTACGTCATACCAACCCACAGCGTCGTCCTTACAAAAATGGGTCAAATGGCTCTGAGCACTATGGGACTCAACTGCTGTGGTCATAAGTCCCCTAGAACTTAGAACTACTTAAACCTAACTAACCTAAGGACAGCACACAACACCCAGCCATCACGAGGCAGAGAAAATCCCTGACCCCGCCGGGAATCGAACCCGGGAACCCGGGCGTGGGAAGCGAGAACGCTACCGCACGACCACGAGATGCGGGCGTCCTTACATATATGATGCATTGAAAACATATATTAACTTTATTATACTTTCACAGTTGGTATGTTTTATGATTTTATTTATTATTTTATACAAATGAGGTGATTCTAATAAGTTACATAGTGAACAAAATGCAGAAAGAAAATGGTTTCAATGTAGGTGACGATAGAAATAATAAGTAAATTTGCTTACCATGGTATGGTACAATTAATGACCAGATTTTAGAAAACAGATTTTAGAAAACAAGAAGTAAATGTCATGGGTTCTATTACGGGTAACTTAAGAAGAATATTAAAAACTGTGTTGCAAAAGAAATCTTTCCCATAGGCAGGTGCCTAAGAATTGAATGTCTCGACTGCAATGCTTGCTACGTGGGACAAACTGGTAGACGGATGCAAGCTTGGGTCAGTGAACATGTCGCATTAGATAGCAAAAATGCGCTAGAAAAATCTAACTTGGCTGCGCACTTACTTGCAAGCGGGCACAGTACACCAGTTTTGTCCTCACATATAAGGATGCTACTTCCATACGAAAAGTGAAGATGCATGGACCTGTTGGAGGAGTCTGAAGTCTTCTGCCATCAAGCACCGTCTCTTGTGATGCTGATTAATGAGCTCCCAGTTTTGGTAACTGTTTAAAAACCATTGGGATTCAACCGATTCCAACATACCCTCTGATCTGACAGTAATGACCTAGTTACGATTACACTCCTAGACCGCATATGAGTACAAAGTTTCCGGAGATAAATACATTGTATTTCCCACATTGTTACATGATTTAGTTGACGGTTTATTGGTTCTAATACCAAACTGTGTAAATTATAATGGATTTGCATACGAAACTCATAAGAGAGGGCATTTTATAGAAGAAATGTTCCTGTTCTTCCGTTATACTGCTGATGGTTCGACGATATTTAGCACCACTCTGTCTGTTCTAGTTCCTTTAACTTAGTATGTAACACGGTTTTGAATAAAATTTTATTGATTCGTTATTTTAACAAGATGTTTTATATTTCTTAAATTATGTTCAACTGTAAAATGTACAGCAATAACTGACGCCATTTCCTATTGAGAGAGTTACCAAGGTGTACACCTGTAAAATATTTGTCACTGCTTTTAGTTGCAACCACCTTATCTATTTTATGTATATAGGTTTTTAAAAAGTACCCACACCCCTCAGCCCCATGGATCACATTCTTCCCTCCGACAATCCGACAGTATTTGTCACCCAGTGCAGGTGCTCCAGATTCTAAATTAAAGTGCATTACCTCAGTGTTTATATCATAAGAATTGCACCTTTCTGCGATATGTTTTTAAAAATTTATATTTTCGTTTTTTAGCTGTCCGCTTCTGAGTTTTAATTTAAAACAGGGAAACAGCCTGAAATTATGTTTCTCATTCGCAGTCTGTGTCTTTTTAATTCCCATGGCTGAAGAGCGGAATAAAGTACCACCGGCAGCCCAACCCCCACCCATATGGGGCGTGAGGCATGAAATAACCATAAAGGTAAAAAGTTAAAAAGTATAAAATAATAAATACAATTATAAAACCTACGAATTGTGAAGATAAAATAAAGTTAATACTCATTGCCAGTGCGTCACACAAGTAAGGAGGGCGCTGTAGATTGCTAAGACGTACAATGAAGCCAGATGCGTTGTAACTGTAAACAGTGGCCACAGTGTGAACTCAACCCCTAACATGGAGAGTCCAGTTTGGACTATGTGCATATACAAGTGTTTTGAATGTAGTAACGTACATTTAATGGTACGTCTTTTACGACTGACTTACATTTAAAGCTTATGCAACTGAACATTTAATAAGGTATGCATGTTTCCTATTGTATCTCGTTCTTCACATGTCTTTTAGCACTGAAGATTGCCACATAGTGACCGAAATCTAGGTATGCAATATGCAATGAATATCATTACGACTGACTGCTGTTCCCTTTACCACTTGTAATTATTTCTGTGTGACATTAAAAAATGTAATATTTTCCCATGAAAACACGCCACTGTCGCATTTTTGTATCTTCTGTACAAATAATATCTGCGAGAGTCGCATGTCGTTTTATCTGTGTTCGCGAGGTTCACGTGTCACCTGACGAAGGAATAAGAAGCCGATAGTCGGTTCATGTTCAAACAACTATAATTTAGCAGAACATTAGGAAGTGTTTCCTATTTAATATCTTTGCATTGTTCTGCCAAGCATCGATCGAAAACGCAGTTAATATAAATGTATACATTATACGAATAGCTTTCAATCCAGTTTCCTTGTATTGAGTAACATGAAATTGACGAGAAAGAAATTTACGGTCTGTAATTATCGTACCAGGCCACAATAATAAGAGAAGGCAGACGACTTCATATTTCTGGCAGAATATATTTAGGTGTCACAACAAGCAAAACGAAGTCCTGCCTAAAATTCTCGGTTCAATATAAACAGAACCACATCATTCTCTGTGGAATTCTTCTGAAGTTCAAAGCGTTTACTTTATCCCCTGCTTGTAGACAAACTGAAATAAATTCGTAAAGCAATTTTAGCGTTTTGCTGAAAAACCCGTAAGGAAATAGGTCTGTCTGATTATCGCTAGTTCTATGTGAACATTAAGCGAAATAAATCTTTAAAAACTCACAGAAAACAAAGAAATCACAAAATATAACTGACGCTTATGCATTGTCGTATAGAAGCCCAGATCTCTGTGCGCATGATAATTACATCAGATAATAATCAAATTCTTAGGATAATGGTACAATAACTTTTACAATTAATTAACACTCTCAACGGAGCTTAATACTTAATATGGTCAATGAAAGACGGTTACCATTATCTGTTTCCCAAGGTTCGTTGCTAAAAGCAGTAGAATTCGTCATGAAGTCCTCGGAATATTCCCACGTTATTAAGCGCCCGTTGTGAAAGTAGCGAAGTCAGTTTGCTTGAGACTTAACTTTAATCCTGTTTGTCTATCTTCCATGGTACACATTACATATAGATGGTGTACCAAAGAAATGACAGTAAATTAATCGCATTCCGCGAGCTTAACGTGAAAAGCTGTTGGCAACGCCGAGAGTAAGTAAACAGGCGAAGTGGGTCTCCGGTCGAAGGCGGCTTGTACGGAGGTGATGCCGTTAATTAAGCGCACAGTCTCAAGGATGAAATTAGACAACGTCAGCGTAGACGCAGATTTACAGCCCTGTCACGCCGGGCTCTTCCGCTCCGAGCGACCGAGTAGATACACACGTTACAGACTGGCCTACTCCTATCAACTCTTCTAATTCTGCCTGTCTCAATAATCTTCTGCGCGTCGAAAGTCTTTGTCGGTACACGTTCTCAAAAACGCCTGTCCAAACAGGAAGTCACAACAGAAACTATGGAGGACATTGATCTGAAATGTTTGTGACAGGAAAATAACAAACAGGCAGTTAATTCTTGAAGACAGGGAATTATAACTAGTGGTCTACCACCTTCGCCAATTAGAGCGGGGAAGCATGGCAGGTACATGAAACAATAATCATTTAAGATAAAATAAATATTTGTCTTGGAGTGAATACAAATTCATGATGTTGCGATTAGTAAAAAAAATAACTAAATAAGCAATTATGCGCTTGTATTCCTTTGTATCACAGAAGAAAAATGTAAAAGTTACTCAAGACTCTTACGTTGTTGTATGAAGATAGGTTTAGGCCAAAAATTAGTTGTGAAACATAAATTGTTCATTCAACGAAAACAATTTTTGGTTATAATTTCCTTTTTCTCATTAGAATATAGTGCAATAATTGCCTTCCAGATTTTCCACAAAATTGCATAAACGTTGTGGTGTCACCGCCAGACACCACACTTGCTAGGTGGTAGCTTAAATCGGCCGCGGTCCATTAGTACATGTCGGACCCGCGTGTCGCCACTGTCAGTATCGCAGACCGAGCGCCACCACAAGGCAGGTCTCGAGAGACTGACTAGCACTCGCCCCAGTTGTACGGACGACATTGCTAGCGACTACACGTACGAAGCCTTTCTCTCAATTGCCGAGAGACAGTTAGAATAGCCTTCAGCTAAGTCCATGGCTACGACCTAGCAAGGCGCATTAACCATATCTGGAGAGAGTCTCACTTGTATTATCAAGAGAAATGTACCACAATGAATTAAAGTTAAGTATACGAGAAGCTCCGTTCTTTTCTTTATAGCTTTCATCACGTATCCTGTTTCAGACTTAACGCCAGTCGGCGTGTGTGTACGCGTACCTTTCGGTTACCCGTCACTGTGGACTGGCTGCCTTGTCAGTCCACTACAAACGTGTTTAAAAATAGAATCAAACATTGAAAACAAAGTATCTTAATTAATCCAGCCCACGATTAGAAAAATTATTTTCTCCTGTTGCTAATTCGCTTAATAGACTCGAAAAGATAGTGTTTGGTCGCAAGCAGCAGATTTAGCACGTTAACCTCTTGAGTTGGTTTGCTAAATAACTGCTTAAGGTGACTGATATTTAGGGCGTTTGGTACAGAATCACACTGCCTTCTGTCTACTTCATGTGTTATAATCACGTATTCGATCTGAAGCTGGTAACCACAAGATGATGAGAAAGTTTACTCAACATTCACCAAGACATTTACTGAAACTTTCTGCCACTGTGGCTTCTGAATCGGGTGAACGGTAAAAGTGTCTATTAACGTCTCTGACCCCTGTTTGATGTCTAACGTCACTCAAATTATTTCACAGTCTGAATCCGTAATCACGTCACTAGGAAGGTTGTCAGACGGTTGCACATAATTATAAGAATGTATCGCGAAGTCAGTCTGCTACAGAATTACTGAACACTTTTGATGTTGACTAATTAAGATCTTTTTGGATAACGGAAAAATCCGCTATACCAATGAACATAGACTCTGTAAACAGAGATATTGTTCAGCTTAGCACGTTCTTGAAGTTAATAAGATCCAGAGTGCCGTAGAAAACGGCACAAAGCCTGATCCCGTCCTCCTTGTTTCCAGAAGGCATTCGACAGATTTTCAAGCAGTTGCTTTGTGAACAAAACATGAGCCTGCCTATCATCAGATCACCTCTGTGATCATTTTCAGGACGCAACACGTCATTCGTAATTTGAAAAAAAAAATGGCTCTGAGCACTATGGGACTTAACATCTGAGGTCATAAGTCCCCTAGGACTTAGAACTACTTAAAACTAACTAACCTAAGGACATCACACGTATCCATGCCCGAGGCAGGATTCGAACCTGCAACCGTAGCAGTCACGCGGTTCCGGACTGTAGCGCCTAGAACCGTTCGGCCACCGCGGCCGGCTTCGGAATTTGATGAAATCTTCAGATATAAAAATAATTTAGGTATTATCTCAAGGAAGTTCTGTGGAATAGTTACAATTCACGTTGTGTAAATAAATTAGCTAGGGAAAATCGTTGGAAAACCCGTAAGGACATTTATGGAGGTTGTTGTTTGCAGTTTCAGTAGGAAACTGTAGCGAAATCCGCGAAAACAAATTGTTGATGTCCGTGGCAGGGACTTGCAGATGCACTTAGGGGAAATTGATTTATCGTATTGAGCGTAGGTGGAGAGATCAATTGCTGTTCGGTTAAACTGTTGCCGACGAAGACCTGGGAACAGCAACAACCATAAAATATCTAGGATTAACCGTCCGGATCGACCTTAGGTGGAACGAACACATAAGGCGTCTTGCAGGAAAAGCAGATAACAGCTTGAAACTTATTGGAAGAAGCATAAGAAATGTGATTCATTCACTAAAGAAGTGGTTTTAAGGGCCACTTATTCGAATATCTCTTGATTACTACTCGAAAATATGGGATACTTACCAGCTAGTTTTACTACGCAAGTTCCAAATAAGAGCTGCATGTTTCGTTAACGATTCATTTAGTATTCGTGACAGCGTTACGGAGATGCTCAACATACTCACGTGGTCGGCATTACGAGAGTAGAGTTGTACACCACGGAGTAGTGCGTACGCTCTAAGAAGAACCAGACAACGTATTACATCCTCCCAAAAAAATCTTGTCCACTACCGAAACAAAGAGAAATTCGGGCCCATAGGCAGGGCTTACCGTCAGTCGCTCTTTCCGTGCATCTATCACGAATGAAGCATGAAGTGGGGAATCATAGTGGGACTGGAAGCTCCCTCTACAACACGATGTAAAATGGTTTGCGGAGTGCACACAATCTGAGCCAAAGAATTCGGTCACCTATTAATGGACATTAATATGAGGTTTGTCCACACTTAGCTTTTGTAAGAGTATGAACTCGCTGGATACATTTTCAATGAAGTTTTTGAATGTCTATGGAGGAATCGCAGCCAGTTCATCTCCGAGAGAGGAAATTAGATAGGGTAGTGATGTTGTACTCCGGGGATTGGAGCGAAGTCGTCGTTCTAACTGGCCCCGAAGATGTTCCACTGCTTTCAGATCGGGATTCTGGATAGGACAGTTCATTTCAGGATGTTACTGCCGGCGAACCGTTGCCTCTCAGATCCTGCTTTAGAACAGGGTACACTGTGATGCTGACACTAACAGACATCGTCTCCGAAGTGTTCCTCTATTGAACGCAATGCACAATGCTGTAAAATGTCTTCACATCTTTCCACATCTAGCGTTTTCTTAAGCGCAATAAGGGGACCACACTTTAACCACGAAAAACTCCCCCATACCATAGCACTACCTCCTCCGTACTTCACTGTTAGCACAATACATGAAGGTTGGTAACGTTCTCCAGGCATTCACCAAACCCAAATCTTCCATCGGATTGGCACGGGATGCAGCGTGATTTCTCTCTCTGCAAACTACTCGCTTCCAGTCATTCACTGTCCTGTAACATCGCCCTTTACACCACTTCGAGAGTCGCTTAGCACTGATTATAGAAATGAGGAGCTTCTCGACCATTGTGTTCCATCCTGTTTAACTCCCTACGCTCAGCCACTGTGCTGCCTGGACTGCTGGCAGCTCTTTGGAACCTGCGAATGACTCTTTCTGCTGATTTCATACGATGTCTTACAACCACACGTCGCAAGTCTCGAAGGTCCCTGTCCATCAGTGCATCAGGTCTGCCTGCTCTTAGTTTAGCTGTGGCTGTTCCTTCGCTTTTCCACTTCACGGTTCACGGTCACATCAGCAACGGTCGACGTGGGTAGCTTAATAGGGCTTGAAATGTCCCTGATGTCGTTACGCAGGGGATATACAATGACTAGTCCACGTTCGAAGTCACTGAGCTCTCTTCGCCGACCCATTCTGCTGTTACTGCTTTTCTCCTGCATCACAATACTCCCCACCTCATTTATACTCAAAAATGTTCAAATCTGTGTGAATTTCTATGGGACCAAACTGCTGAGGTCATCCGTCCCTAGACTTACACACTACTTAAACGAACTTAAAGTAACTTATGCTAAGAACAACGCACACACCCACGGCCAAGGGAGGACTCGGATCTCCGGCGGGAGGGGCCGCGCAATCCGTGACATAGCGCCCAGACCGTATGGCCACTCCGCGCGTCATCATTTAGACTGGCGCCTCTCATGACGTCTTGTGGTCGGTTCTGTATTACGCAGGGGTGTCCGTATACTTTCCATCCGATAGTGAAGAAGTAGATATGCCCGAGCTCCTTACAGCAATTAAATTTCCTCCACCACTGGCGCCCGCCCTATCCTTGACAAATATATCCCCTTTGGAATTTATATTTTCCCTTTTATTCACCTCTGAGATCTTTCAGCTCTTCATTCCTAGTACTACGCACGCATTATTACTATTAATGAGTAAAAATCACTATGAATCCGTACCACGGACGCCTCTGCACTAACCTCATACCTTATTTACTATTTCTTTCTGACGAACTGAGGCGCCGGGGTTAAGTTCGTCCATTACCTGCACCTACCTGTGAACTCGTTGCAGTAGATCTCCGGCAGCAAAGCCCAGCAGAAGCCTACTGTACTGCAACTCGCACCAGGCTGCATACAACGTAACTATTCTAAAAATCGGGAAAGGTCTTAATTTTGAATGAAAGGTGGAAATACTGGCAAAACTTCGTTATATTTTGAACGTTGAGATGTACACGTTCGCTGGCAAACCCGTGCTAATCTTAACACAGTCATGCACTCACGTTAGCAACTTTATGGTAACGTATTTCCCGAAATATGAACATAAACTATGCACGGATTTTTCTTAAATGGAAATGCTCGCCATACTATTAAGTTTATCGGTGTCTAATGCGCTCAAGTTTTTAGTCACCGATCTGCTCCATATGCCACGCGGAATCACTGTCTTTTATCATACACAAAATTACTTTAAAAATCCGTACTTTCTAAAAAACACACTGAAACAAGTATGACTTCACTTTAAAACACTTCTGAAACATGTAGCACAGCTAAAACCGGAAAATCATAACTTCCTTTGGAGTTCATACTACACACGAGGCTGGGCTCCGACCACCTTAGACGGCTGTAAGCATTCTATATCCCCAAGAGAAAAGACGCACGAAGAATACTCCGTTCTGATTGGTCAGGTTTTTTTAAGGCCAATAGAGAAACATTATTCTCCCGCGTTACTCCGCACTTTTCATGACTAACCAATTGACAAATAACACACTTCCGAACTGTACTTTTTCCCGAAATAAATATTTAACATTCTGATACTTTGTTTATACTTTACGTTATTAACTATTTTCATTTGCATTCGATTTAGCTTTCTTTATACCATAAACGTACTTAACATATTATGATACAAAATTCCCCGTCGTCTGCATTCACACTCACTTAAAACTTTCTCACACTAGTTCGTACAGCGTTCATCAGTAGTACAATGACCTACATATCTACATATTTACTTTAGACCACATTCACACATCATTCACACTACTAAAAGCATGTACTAAACTGTACAAACATAAATAAACAAAAAAGCCTTCAAGAAATAAACAGAACAATTCACAAAAAGATTCTTTTGACCTGTTTCTTGAATGTCTCTGTGCACTACTGGACTCTGGTCGTCAAAATTCTTAACTACATTATAGTTCTTTCTGTTTAGTCCTTTCCGCTACTGTCCTCTAGCAGATGAAAATTAGAGCTACATACTCGACTGAATCCGCTTCAGACCATGTGTCACTGTGCACACAGGAGCTATTCTCCCGATACACAGGCTCTAGGCAGGACTGATATAAGGCACCACGCCTCTGAGCGGTTTCTGTACGGGAGAAGCCTCTTCCTCTGTGTAGTCAACGCCTGATTAATAAAATGAGCTGGAATTCTTCCTCATTTTGTCGCTCTTTATCGATGCAGAGCTCTCTGAGCCTCTGGTTCGAGCCCTCCATCCACCTCTAAACCATACGAGCGCCATAGATTCTATGACAGGCGTCATTCGTGCCGATATAATATACAATTTGCGACTAGCTTTACCGAATGTATTCAGCAGCCACCAGCAGAGCCTCCTCAGCATCTCGAATGTACTGCCTCCCCTCTCCCCCCCTCCATCCCTGCTACACAGGTAACATATCGAGTGGACAGTGGCTTCCCTTCCAGATCTGCTAGCTATTTCCCTCAGGGACTCCATTACCTCTCTGACATTACACATCTTAATCGCCGGGATATCTATACTCCTTTAGTTCTTTCAGGAAAATAAATTCCAGCCCAAATAGATAAGACGTCCCAAACTAGCTGATATACAGTTTCAGCACGGGGCAGCACTTCGTACGTGTTGCTAAGGCAGCTGCTTAATCGGTTCCTTCTGCCCGCATCTCGTGGTCGTGCGGTAGCGTTCTCGCTTCCCACGCCCGGGTTCCCGGGTTCGATTCCCGGCGGGGTCAGGGATTTTCTCTGCCTCGTGATGGCTGGGTGTTGTGTGATGTCCTTAGGTTAGTTAGGTTTAAGTAGTTCTAAGTTCTAGGGGACTGATGACCATAGATGTTAAGTCCCATAGTGCTCAGAGCCATAATCGGTTCCCACGTGCGCCTACCTCCCAGAGATTAGGGACCTAACAACAGTCCCCTTTCACTCACAGGTGAGGCTGAACCTCCTATATTATACGAACTGGTAGGTCCAGCATCATCAAGGTTCCCAGGAGGCGCCAGAATTTCCGCAGCCCCCGATCCAGGTGCCCAAACGCCGCCGCTAGTCAGCACAGTAGTCTAAATTCTGTGAAACGAGACCAACGTGGCTTCTTGCCGTTACCAGTCAGTGACCGATTCCATCTGTATTCTGACGAAGACGAATAGAACAATATATGCAACTATGTAACGCAGGTGCTTTAGGTGGTGGAAATCTACTATACTAAACTTTCAGACTATGACAAATGAAAACAAGAAAACAGAAACAACTTTGAGGACTTTTAGATCTCGATTGAGAGTAACTACACTGTTCCACGAAAGCAAAATTTCAACTATTGCGTTATCACTGAGTACCAACTGTACTGCACTGAACACATACAGTATGGTTTTGTGGATGTGTAAGATTGAGTGAGTTGTTGTCGGGTGCAATATCGTACCTGATTTAGTTGCAATCTGGTCTATGTGCGTTGGCTTAATTGTGTCATATATGTGTATAGGAAATTTACCGGTCTCGCTTACTATTTTTCTATTGAATATATAATCATTTCATATGTTCCATTTTTATCTACTTGTAATTGGTATAGAATGTCACATGTATATCTTTTCTAGTATATGATGTTGCACTTGTTTCGTCCTGTTGTTGAAGTTGCTATGCACGATAGTCTATTCTGTGTAGGATAACATCTGCAGCCTTCAGCCACATGAACCCAGTTACTATAGTGAAGCCTTAATTTCACTTACTCTTCCCTCCATTATCAAATGGACGATTCTTTGATAAATCATGATACCCTGTCAGCTGATCGCTTCTTTTAGTTACATTGTGTCAAAAATTTCTTTTCCCCTCAGGTTGGTTCAGTACATCTTCATTACTTATCCAATCTATCCAACTAATTTTCAGCATTCTTATCATGCACCATATTTCAAAATCTACTCTCTTCTTGTTTAAATTGTTTATCGTCCAGGTTTCATTTCCGTACAAGACAAATACCTTCATAATCGTCTTCTTCAGATTTAAATGTGTATTCAATGTAGAAATCCTTGGGTAACAGAAGATATATTGAATTTAATTGATGAAAGGAGAAAATACAAAAATGCAGTAAATAAAGCAGGCAAAAAGGAATACAAACGTCTCAAAAAAGAGATCAACAGGAAGTGCAAAATGGCTAAGCAGGGATGGATAGAGGCCAATTATAAGGATGTAGAGGCGCATATCACTAGGGTAAGATAGATACTGCCTACAGGAAAATTAAAGGGACCTTTGGAGAAAAGAGAACCACTTGTATGAATATCAAGAGCTCAGATGGACACTCAGTTCTAAGCAAAGAAGGGAAAGCAGAAAGGTGGAAGGAGTATATAGAGGGCCTATACAAGGGCGATGTTCTTGAGGACAATATTACAGAAATGGAAGAGAATGTAGATGAAGATGAAATAGGAGCTACGATACTGCGTGAAGCGTTTGGCAGAGCACTGAAAGACCTAAGTCGAAACAAGGCCCCGGGAGTAGTAAACATTCCATTAGAACTACTGACAGCCTTGGGAGAGCCAGTCCTGACAAAACTCTACCAACTGGTGAGCAAGGTGTGAGACAGGCGAAATACCCTCAGACTTCAAGTAGAATATAATAATTCCAATCCCAAAGAAAGCAGGTGTTACCAGATGTGAAAATTACCGAACTATCATTTTAATAGGCCACGGCTGCAAAATACTAACACGAATTCTTTACAGACAAATGGAAAAACTGATAGAAGCCGAGCTCGGGGAAGATCAGTTTGGATATCGTAGAAATGTTGGAACACGGGAGGAAATACTGACCCTACGACTTATCTTAGCAGATAGATTAAGGAAAGACAGACCTACGTTTCTAGCGGTTGTAGACTTAGAGAAAGCTTTTACCTATGTTGACTGGATTACTCTTTTTCATATTCTGAAGGTGGCAGTGGTAAAATACAGGGAACGAGAGGCTATTTACAATTTGTACTGAAACCAGATGGCAGTTACAAGAGTCGAAGGGCATGAAAGGACGCAGTGATTGGGAATGGAGTGAGACAGGGTTGTAGCCTATCCCCGATGTTATTCAATCTGTTTATTGAGCAAGCAGTAAATGACACAAAAGAAATTTAGGAGTGGGAATTAAAATCCATGGAGAAGAAATAAAAACTTTGAGGTTCGCCGATCTCAGAGACAGCAAAGGACCTGGAAGAGCAGTTGAACGGAATGGACAGTGTCTTGAAAGGAGGGTATAAGATGAACATTAACAAAAGCAAAACGAGCATAATGCAATGTAATCGAATTAAGTCGGGTGATGCTGCGGGAATGAGATTAGGAAATGACACTTAAAGTAGTAGATGAGTTTTGCTATATGGGGGGCAAAATAACTGATGATGGTCGAAGTAGAGTGGATATAAAATGTAGATTGGCAATGGCAAGGAAAGAGTTTCTGAAGAATATAAATTTGTTTATATCGAGTACTGATTTAAGTGTCAGGAAGTCGTTAATTAAAATATTTGTATGGAGTGTAGCCATGTATGGAAGTGAAACAGGGACGATAAATAGTTTGGACAAGAAGAGAATAGAAGCTTTCGAAACGTGGTGCTACAGAAGAATGCTGAAGATTAAATGGGTAGATCACATAACTAATGAGGAGGTACTGAATAGAACTGCGGAGAAGAGAAATTTGATGCACAACTTGACTACAAAGAGGGATCGGTTGGCAGAACATGTTCTGAGGCATCAAGGGATCACCAATTTAGTATTGGAGGGCAACGTGGGTGCAGTAGGTACTGGGAGATGAAGAAGCTTGCACAGAATAGAGTAGCATGGAGAACTGCATCAAACCAGTCTCTGGACTGAAGACTACAACAACAATAACATTCAATGTTAACAAATATGGCATTGTAATGCTGAACATATCATGTTTACATATTCAAAAATACATTTACTATGACTGCTGTGAATAATATTCAATACTAAGCTCGAAATAGTCCTGTTACGTAATTCATTCCAGTAACGTAAGTGCGTCTTTGACGAATTCATTAGAGATTTGCTGAGTCTGGAATGTTTTTGTGTCTTATGTGCAGAAATTTGTTGTTCAATTATCTTGTAAATCTTAATGTTGTGAGAATATGTGTCTTGGATAGGAGCGAGCATTTTTATAATTCACAGTAGGTCCGCTCTGATGTCCTTATCCTTTAATATCTTTCCTGTATAATTTTGATTGGAATTGGAGGAAGACTACGTTGGGATTTCTATTATTTTCTTCACTCTGTTATAATGATATCTCTACGTCTATCAGAGAGTTTCTTAACTTTACCTGGCACCAGGGAATTGTGTCTGAATGTACTTATGAAATTTTATTTGTTTCAATAAAAGCTTGTCTCTTTTTAAAGTCCTACACGTGATCAGTTATTGAGTTCTTTCTGTGTTGTAAAGTTTGTGTTGTTTCTGTTTTTGAGATGGTGCTCCTCAAGCTACGAGAAATTACCATATTTACAAGACGTGAATGGAGACGAAACAGTTGTCAACTGGTCAGAGAAAACTGACAAACCACAAATTTTAAGTTAGTAGAGCATACAGTATACTTCAGAACAATCACAGGATCTTATTCTTCTCTCCTTGATGCATTCCCTTCCCTCTGCCCTACAGACTACTTTCCTTCTCCCTATGCAACCGGCCACTCCCCGCTGCCACTTCATAATCAGTTTATTTATCCAACCCAGTACACCCAATCATAAAAAAATTGCAGATGAAGGTGGCAGTATCCACAAAACACAAGTAAGACAAATGACAGTACAATAAGCACTTGGTTTGACACAAACATCCACTTTGCAGTTTCAAAGCTACGTGTGACGTAAAGTTTTCTGATAAGAAAAAATGAAGTGTGTAAAGATTCTCCATTTAATTTACAGATAAGATGGATTCTTAAATTCGAGAGGATAATTCCAGTGAATGTGCTGTATAACTGTATCTCAGTCTCTGCTGATAATGTGGAATAAAACCAGTTGGTTTCTTGTCATTCGAAATGGGCAACAAAAGCTGCAAGTAATTTGTAAAAATGTCACTCTTGTACTAAATTGTTTTTAACTCTGTAGTAGTCGAAAGATCAAAGAAGTTTTATTTGTGCATACCTTCTCATATCTTCTCATTATAACTATCGACGCCGGCCGGAGTGGCCGTGCGGTTCTAGGCGCTACAGTCTAGAGCCGAGCGACCGCTACGGTCGCAGGTTCGAATCCTGCCTCGGGCATGGATGTGTGTGTTGTCCTTAGGTTAGTTAGGTTTAATTAGTTCTAAGTTCTAGGCGACTGATGACCTAAGAAGTTAAGTCGTATAGTCTCAGAGCCATTTTAACTATCGACGATGCTTTATCAACATAAGCGAAACGCGTCTGACGAAAAGTTTTGTCAGTTATCAGCACGTTTACCACGGAAGAACCAAAATAACAATAACTATTAAAGTAGGTGGGGAGGATGGTCATCCAAACAAACCAAAATTTCTAGCTTTAGAGCGTTGACCGAGACACTAAAACTGCAGCTTTAGCGGAGACCGGCTGCATTCTCGGCAGTTTTGTAGCAGTAATTTGAACAGCGTCACCCATAGGCAGTCGGCGGCTCCCAATCGGCCAGCTCGATTCTAATGGCTGCATTTTTGCACGACCCACGTCGCCGTTATCGTCAGCGGTCCAGATAATTCGGAACAGCTGACCAGAATCAAGTGCTGTAGCTAGTTCAGGAGTATGCGTGTGTGAGAGAGAGATAGAAAACATGTAATACGGGAACACTCGGTGCACTGCAGTTGCGCCGTGATATTGCTGTAACACGATATTTCACTACACATAGTTAGCTCAGTTGCCTTGCGAGAGAAATGTTTGAATGCGTATCTTCTCATTCTAAAGTCCGGCTGCATGCTACAAAATTTTTAATCTGCAAACTGTTCCTGTTGTTGTGATTACAACATGTGAAAGACGGTTACCATACACTATTAACATAACAGTGATATCGTAAGGATTAACACATAATATATTGCATTTGTGTATACGTGTGATGGATACAATTAAGTGTGGGCGATAATGATAATCATCTTTAACGCTTAGTCCGTCTCTGATAATACCGCAGCCAAAATTCAGAGAACTATGTAACTACTTACTGATTTTTACTTATTTTTTAATAGGCATGTTATGAGAAAAGAGGTTTCATGTTTTAATCACTTGTATTTGTACAGAAACGATCTATGATGTTCTCTGCATCTTAAAGGGATGGCAGCATAAAGCTATTTGAACGGAAGAAACAGAAGCCTGTCCCTTTGCTTTTGTGTGATTCTACATAATTCCTAAAGCGATTTAGGAAAATTTCTTCTCAGGTAATAATTATTCTTTCCATCGGTTTCACACGGTCCCCCATTTACTTGTATCTTGTGCAAATTTTGCATGTGCACATACAAAATATGCACTACTGGCCATTCAAATTGTTACACCACGAAGATGACGTTCTACAGACGCAAATTTAACCGATAGGAAGAAGATGCTGTGATATGCAAATGATTAGCTTTTCAGAGCATTCACGTAAGGTTGGCGCCGGTGGCGACATCTACAACGTGCTCACATGAGGAAAGTTTCCAACCGATTTCTCATATACAAACAGCAGTTGACCGGCGTTGCCTGGTGAAACGTTATTGTGATGCCTCGTGTAAGGAGGAGAAATGCGTACCATCACGTTTCCGACTTTGATAAAGGTCGGATTGTAGCCTATTGGGATTGCTGTTTATCGTACCGCGACATTGCTGCTCGCGTTGGTCGAGATCCAATGACTGTTAAAAAGAATATGGAATCGATGGGTTCAGAAGGGTAATACGGAACGCCGTGCTGGATCCCAACAGCCTCGTATCACTAGCAGTCGAGATGACAGGCATCTTATTCGCATGGCTGTAACGGATCGTGCAGCCACGTCTCGATCCCTGAGTCAACAGATGGGGACGTTTGCAAGACAACAACCATCTGCACGAACAGTTCGACGACGTTTGCAGCAGCATGGACGATCAGCTCGGAGACCATGGCTGCGGATACCCTTGACGCTGTATCACAGACAGGAGCGCCTGTGATGGTGTACTCAACGATGAACCTGAGTGCACGAATGGCAAAACGTCATTTTTTCGGATGAATCCAGGTTCTGTTTACAGCATCGTGATGGTCGCATCAGTGTTTGGCGACATCGCGGTGAACGCACATTGCAAGCGTGTATTCGTCATCGCCATACTGGCGTATAACCCGACGTGATGCTACGGGGTGCCATTGGTTACACGTCTCGGTCACCTCTTGTTCGCATTGACGTCGCTTTGAACAGTGGATGCTACATTTCAGATGTGTTACGACCCGTGGCTCCACCCTTCATTCGATCCCTGCGAAACCCTACATTTCAGCAGGATAATGCACGACCGCATGTTGCAGGTCCTGTATGGGCCTTTCTGGATACAGAAAATGTTCGACTGCTGCCTTGGCCAACACATTCTCCAGATCTCTCACCAACTGAGAATGTCTGGTCAATGTTGGCCGAGCAACTGGCTCGTCACAATACGCCAGTCACTACTCTTGATGAACTATGGTATCGTGTTGAAGCTGCATGGGCAGCTGTACCTGTACATGCCATCCAAGCTCTGTTTGACTCAATGCCCCGGCGTATCAAGGCCGTTATTGCGGCCAGAGGTGATTGTTGTGGGTACTGATTTCTCAGTATTTATGCACCCAAATTGCGTGAAAATGTAATCACATTTCAGTCCTAGTATAATATATTTGTCCTATAAATACACGTTTATGATCTGCATTTCTTCTTGGTGTAGCAATTTTAATGGCCAGTAGTGTACTACAGTTTCTCAATAACCTGCGCTGCATATTGCAGTCTTCCAACACCAAACTTTCCTCTATTCTATTACGGGTTTTCAGATTGGAAATATCTACTGTAATTTACAATTATATAGATTTACCATGCTGTTTCACAACGTGCTCGCATTTTGGTTAGCATCCGTTTTGAGAAGCATGTCAACATGTGTAATGTTAATGAATAGGATGCAGCAACCGTAATTAATCTCAAGATACATAATGGGTAATATATCTATAGCACCTCGAGCCCAGTTTGACTTTCTCCTCCTTCACGGTCATCATGCAATCATGAAGGTCATACACATGTCCACCACGTGCATGCATCGTGTTACCTATGTCTTTCAATGTGTGGTACCATAAAGATGGCAGATTGGGGGGCAAGTTGGTGGACATACGAAAATTAAAGATGGCGGTTGCTGGGAAATTTAAAAATTAACGATGGTTGATGGTAGGAAATCTAAAAATGTGCAAGATGGTAGTTGGCAGGAACATCTAAATATCCAAGAAATGGTTGGTAGGAAACTTAAAAATGCGCAACATGACGTTGTCGGTAATTCCTTCAGCAGTCATTAGGAAATGAAACAGCCAATCAGTTATTATAAATGAAAGATGGCAGTGGTATCTTTTAACATCCATTAAAATGAAAGAGCCAAAAACAGTGCAGTATTTTTACCAGATATTAAAACGAACAGAAGACGTTGCTGATATGAAAATATTTTACACACACACACACACACACACACACACACACACACACACACACACACACGTCTGCTCACCATTGATTAAAGCTAACTGAGGAAGATGGAGATAAGGAGAGCAGTGTGATGCTTTGTCAGCATCTTTCCAAAGTCTGGACATGTCTGACTTTGCAGAAACTAGACATACATTGTGTAGTGGCTGCACCAGTTTGTCTCATCCCTTATCCATATACTCTCTTACAAAGTAACTGCCACTAAATTTCATCTCACATCTGGCTCAACAACAAATTTCATCTCTCTCTTCTTTTATACTTCACTGAAATTGATCTCAAATACTGTTCTGTCCCATCGCCAGCAAATTTTATCTCTTTCTCTGTTTACGTTAAATACTGTACCATCTCATAAGTTAGTTTCATCTCTATTTTCGTAACATATTAGAGCGAGTATGAAAAAAAAAACTCAAACAAAAATACATTAAGAATAAAATTTATACGAAAGATTACATTTCAAAGAATGCGCGCTTGGTTGACTGTGAAAGTTTACGTACTCTCTAGCTATGACAAGGAACATTCAGATTTTATACTCTACAACGTTTTTTGAATTTAACATCTTTACATTTTGTTCCACATTTAACGTGTTTACGCTCTTCTCAATAGAAAAACATTGTAGATGTAAAAAATTACTTACCCATTTTTACATATGCACTAAAACGACAGTAACCTTTGAATCGTAGCAAGAATATTTGACGTTTTATGTTGTCTCACACAGTGGAAAAATACCAATTTCATACACATTCTAGTTCATCTGCAACTCGTTTTCTAGAATATCACCTGTTGCAAACAGTAGGTTATTACAATTTGAGCAAATATTTAAGATTCCCAACGCAGCTAATGAAGTTTTGACAGCTGTATTTGCCTTAATACAATCGTAATGACAGTCAGTTGCATTTTGAGGGCTAACTGTATACAATACGAATAATATACAGGATATCCCATTTATCTTGACCAACCTAAATAACTGTTTGTCCAGATGCAAATTACAAAATGTTTCCAGCAAATTTTCTTTTGCCGTCAGGAGGACATCAATCAGCATGATTGCCTTCGTTGTAGGTTTATTTTTTACAAAGATATGAACAGCGGTATGACTTTTTTAAGCGGCACCCTGTATTTTTTATTCGGTAATTTATTTCCTCTCCTAAATTCCTATTCAAAAATGTATCACAGTGTACCATTCACTGAAACGTCCGCCCCTGGTAGCTGAGTGGTCAGCGCGACGGAATGTCATACCTAACGGCCTGGGTTCGAATCCCGGCTGGGTCGGAGATTTTCTCCACTCAGGGACTGGGTGTTGTGTTGTGCTTATCATCATTTCATCCCTATCGACACGCAAGTCACCGACGTGGCGTCAACTCGAAAGAATTGCACCAGGCGAGCGGTCTACCCGACGGGAGGCCCTAGCCACACGGCATTTCCATTCACTGAAACGCAACGGTATTTATTACATAACACCACGTAGACTTTGAGCCTGGTATCAGAAACTTGTCCACTTGCTGGAGTTGTCAGAAAATAAATGAAAACTAAGGGAAAAAACACAATATTGACTTTGACTCTTCTGTACCATTGCCCTGGAGTAGAACATTCAAAGGTGCTCAAAGTGGTAACCCTGGACACCGATGCATTGGTGCACTCGTTGAAAGACAGAATTATTTACTGCTGCCAGTGTTGCCTGCTGATGAGAATTACAGGCAAGCACGATACGTTCCTGCATGTCCTTTGGAGTTGTTGGGATATCGCGATAGACAGCGTCTCTAATGCATCCCCAAAGAAAAAAGTTCAAAGGATTTAAATCAGGAGAACTAGCAGGCCAAGTAACTGTTCCTTCTCGACCAATACATCTGGCAGGATACCTTCGGTTGAGAACACGACGTGCACGCGAGGCTTATGTGCTGGATATCCATCGTGTTGATACCACATAAGCATTCTGGTTCTTAGCAGCACTTCATCCAGAAGAGGAGGAAGAATTCGTCAGAGGAAGTTGGCATACGCTGTGCCGTTAAGACTACCACTGATGAAACAAGGGCCAATAATTATAGTACCAAGCATCCAACAACAGACGATAACTCTCCATTGAAGATGATGTTCCACCTGTCTAAGCCATCGTGGATTGGCGCTGCATCAATAATGCATGTTCCTTGTATTTACCTGTCCTTTGAGAAGGAACATTCATCGGTAACTAGAACATTGGAGAAGAAGTTCGGGTTGGCGAGGATTTGCTGTTGTCCCCACTAACAGAACTGTACACGGTTTTGGAAATCATGCCCATGGAAGTCTTGATGTAGGTGTACACGGTAAGGATGGAACCGGTGATATTTAAGAATACGATGTATACTAGTTTTAGGAATGTCAGTCTCGTGTTCAAGATGTCGTGTGCTCATATGTGGATTGATAGCAACGGAAACGAGAACAGTAACTTCGGCAGCTTCGTCTGTGCGAGTGCTACGACGATTGCGTTGTCGTTGGTTGAAGCTTTCAGTTTCCTGAAGCGTCACAAGACGAGAAAACTTCCATCGTGAAGGTGGGTTCTTGTCAGGATATCGCTCTCTGTACTGTTTCACTGCCTACGTAGCATTTCGCCCACCTTCAACAACAACGATAGAAGAAACGTTACGTTGATGCAGTCTGTAGGAAAGACAGCCTTTAGTGTATGCCTACGCTACGCAACAGTATTTAAAATGACTAAACTACTGTACCAAATGTACCTGTATATAAGAAAACAGTATTGCAATTACTGTTCTGCTAACTTACATTCCCCATAGATGAGTAGCATTTCTACCTTCTCTTCGTTGGTGTACATTCTGCTCGCACAACTCTTCAACTGATGATGGTTGACGGAATGACGAGTGTGCATTCTACTTATGTTTACATGTGTCCTCTGTCAACGTCAGCACGTGGATGTGATCCATTACCCCGAGTACCTGCGCTAAGTTCTGGGAGTGCCAACGTCAATGTTGTGTTATGTAATTAATAACGTTATGTTTCAGTAAATGGTACACTATGATACATTTTTGAAACGGTCTTTAGCACAGGATATGAATTACCGAATAAAAGATACTGGGTGACATTTAAAAAGTCATACCGCTGTTCATATCTTTGTAAAAAACAAAGCTACAATGAAGGCAATCATAATGATTGATGTACCCCTGACGGCTAAGGAAAATTTGCTTGAAATATTTTGTAATTTTTATCAGGAGATACAGTTATTTAGGGTGGTCAAGATAAATGGGACATACTGTATCCTTAATGCAAAACCAAACCAATTTCCTGTACCCAAACAGGATCACTTCATTGTAATAAATACATTATACTTACCAGACACTTCAAATGCAACAACATGTTCATCATTTACAAAGCAGTCCTTTTTGAATGACTGTATTGTTTTCACATCTGCTTTCAAAAAAGCATTTTTACCAAAATCAAAAACAGGGAGTTTATAAGTACGGACCAAACGTTCCTGCGAATTAAGAACAGAGTTACAACATTAGTAGGAACCATATGTTTTATATACAAACAGATTTCTATCAGGTGCATATGAAACAAATGACATTAGCTCATTTCACTACTTTCGAAATCACCTGTGGCGATATTGTTAACCCTTCCATGATATATCACGTACACTTTGCCACTCTTGAGAAAGTCAGCTTCGCTATGACTGATAGCTAAGTATATTGATAGTAGATATATTTTTCAGTACTTCAGATAAACCAGCAGTGTCAATTTAAACACCATGTTGGTTTGTCTTCCTCTCAAAACAGAGCCTCTTTCTCCCTTATCCTACGCTGACAGTTTTTGGTGTATAGAGCTCCCACCATTACGCAACCGCTTCAACTTCTGCAACATACAAGTAGAACAATTCCTGTTTCCATGCTCTGAACATCCTATGCTCGTTTTCTCCTCTGACCAAACGCGGTGAGGTATTTTTGTATCTTACATTGAACACAGTTGGATTATGGTCTGAAACTGAGTATAGTACAATATCTCATTAATATCTCCGTTATATGTTGGTAATAGCACATAAAAATATTGTATTTAATATTCTTTTACATATTGATTCACTGTGTTTGTTGTGGATGTTAGCAATAAAACGGACGATCAGTTCACGTTAAAATATTCTCTCAATTACTTTATATAAAAAATGTTTTCCTAGCTAATTAAGTTGTAGAATTATATTTAACCAGTCCTTGTTTGTAAAAACAAATTAAATGAACAAGAAAATGGTTCCGGTACTGTGAGCTTCCAGGGGGTGTGTTTGAAATTTAGACTTCTTAAGACTTTATTTTAACGCTCTTCTGAGCATTTTAAAAGTGTGAACACAACATTTGTTTTACATCGCTTCAAGTGCAGCGAAAGTTCTGCCGCGCCACATCTCAAAATAAAAGATACAAAAATACCTCACCACGTGTGGTCAGAGGAGAAAACGAGCATAGAGTTTTCAGATCAAGGAAACAATAGTTCTTCTACTTGTATGTTGCAGAAGTTGAAGCAACTGGGTGATGGTGGGAGCTCAATATACATAAAAAACTGTCAGCATAGGAGAAGGGAGAAAGAGACCCTGTTTTGAGAGGAAGACACGTCAACATGGTATTTAGATTGACACTGCTGGTTTATCTGAAGTACTGAAGAGTATATCTACTATCAGTGATGTTGAAGCTGACTTTCTCAAGAGTGGCAAAGTGTACGTGATATATCATGGATGGGTTAAAAACCTCGCCACAGGTGATTTCGAAAGTGGTGAAATGAGCTAATGTCATTTGTTTCATATGCACCTGATCAAAATCTGTTTGTATAAAAAACATTTGGTTCCTAGTAATGTTGTAACTCGGTTCTTAATTCGCAGGAACGTTTTATCCGTACTTATAAACTCACTGTTTTTGATTTTGGTAAAAATGCTTTTTTGAAAGCAGATGAGAAAACAATACAGTCGTTCAAGAAGGACTGCTTTGTAAATTATGAAAATGTTGTTGCATTTGAAGTGTCTGGTAAGAATAATGTATTTATTGCAATGAAGTGATTGTGTTTGAGTATAAAAAATTGGTTTGGTTTTACGTTAAGGATATACACTCCTGGAAATGGAAAAAAGAACACATTGACACCGGTGTGTCAGACCCACCATACTTGCT
The DNA here is from genome assembly GCF_023898315.1 of Schistocerca nitens. Classification (NCBI taxonomy): domain Eukaryota; kingdom Metazoa; phylum Arthropoda; class Insecta; order Orthoptera; family Acrididae; genus Schistocerca; species Schistocerca nitens. Next base: position 716,074,523 of record NC_064616.1, read on the forward strand.
CCGGACACTGCGAGAGGGCTGTACAAGCAATGATCACACGCACGGCACAGCGGGCACACCAGGAACCGCGGTGTTGGCCGTCGAATGGCGCTAGCTGCGCAGCATTTGAGCACCGCCGCCGTCAGTGTCAGCCAGTTTGCCGTGGCATACGGAGCTCCATCGCAGTCTTTAACACTGGTAGCATGCCGCGACAGCGTGGACGTGAACCGTATGTGCAGTTGACGGACTTTGAGCGAGGGCGTATAGTGGGCATGCGGGAGGCCGGGTGGACGTACCGCCGAATTGCTCAACACGTGGGGCGTGAGGTCTCCACAGTACATCGATGTTGTCGCCAGTGGTCGGCGGAAGGTGCACGTGCCCGTCGACCTGGGACCGGACCGCAGCGACGCACGGATGCACGCCAAGACCGTAGGATCCTACGCAGTGCCGTAGGGGACTGCACCGCCACTTCCCAGCAAATTAGGGACACTGTTGCTCCTGGGGTATCGGCGAGGACCATTCGCAACCGTCTCCATGAAGCTGGGCTACGGTCCCGCACACCGTTAGGCCGTCTTCCGCTCACGCCCCAACATCGTGCAGCCCGCCTCCAGTGGTGTCGCGACAGGCGTGAATGGAGGGACGAATGGAGACGTGTCGTCTTCAGCGATGAGAGTCGCTTCTGCCTTGGTGCCAATGATGGTCGTATGCGTGTTTGGCGCCGTGCAGGTGAGCGCCACAATCAGGACTGCATACGACCGAGGCACACAGGGCCAACACCCGGCATCATGGTGTGGGGAGCGATCTCCTACACTGGCCGTACACCACTGGTGATCGTCGAGGGGACACTGAATAGTGCACGGTACATCCAAACCGTCATCGAACCCATCGTTCTACCATTCCTAGACCGGCAAGGGAACTTGCTGTTCCAACAGGACAATGCACGTCCGCATGTATCCCGTGCCACCCAACGTGCTCTAGAAGGTGTAAGTCAACTACCCTGGCCAGCAAGATCTCCGGATCTGTCCCCCATTGAGCATGTTTGGGACTGGATGAAGCGTCGTCTCACGCGGTCTGCACGTCCAGCACGAACGCTGGTCCAACTGAGGCGCCAGGTGGAAATGGCATGGCAAGCCGTTCCACAGGACTACATCCAGCATCTCTACGATCGTCTCCATGGGAGAATAGCAGCCTGCATTGCTGCGAAAGGTGGATATACACTGTACTAGTGCCGACATTGTGCATGCTCTGTTGCCTGTGTCTATGTGCCTGTGGTTCTGTCAGTGTGATCATGTGATGTATCTGACCCCAGGAATGTGTCAATAAAGTTTCCCCTTCCTGGGACAATGAATTCACGGTGTTCTTATTTCAATTTCCAGGAGTGTATTATTCATATTGCATACAGTTGGGGGGGATTGCACATGTACCGAATAGAAAATTTGTGGTTTCATTGTATGTTGTCGGCATATCCAGTGTTATTTTAATATAATTGGATATTACCTACTTTTTTATTTGACATATTAATTATTGCTGTAGCGTTAGAAATACCTGCTGAATCGACATGTGATTTTAGGCAAACTTTTGTGAGCGTTATCTTTTATTTGAGACATCGATACCTACGTTGCCATTGGAGTTGGGTAACTGTGTTTTTATAGGAAAAAATTGTAAAAAAATTATCAATCTTAATTCGCTCCTAACTCCGTTAGTAAATTTTGCACAGGCTCTCTCAAAGGCTCACGGAATTAGTCTCACCGGGGCCAAGAAAATGATGTATGGATTCTCTCTAGGTCCATTACTTCGCATGGAAATAAACATAATGCTTGATGCAATTTACTTCCATTTAGATCCTCTCAAGCTACCTTCTCCAAGGTCCTTGGCTAAACCCGAAATTGGATTTTATCTATTTTTACGTTCCTAGCAAAGTGTGCTACCTTACTGCATTCTGTGTCCGTATCAGCCCCTGAAATTCCGGCCAATTGACCAGCAGTCACTAAGCACCGACCACAACACTCTAAACAGGTCCCACTCCTTGACACACAATACGTGCATTCAGCTGAGATTTCACGTTCAGTTGCCATTTCTAAAGTCATAATATGAGATTTTTATTTGTAAAGAGAATAGCGGAAAATGGTGAAACAGATTAGAATTGCAAGATAAATAACACTGGGTACACTTACTCATCAACTCTACATTAATTTCTCTTCTTTCTTCCTTCCTGTCATTAAGTCTTTGCACTCTTAATTTGAAGAAGCAAGATTTAAATTCCGGTACAGTCATTCTCATTTTGTGTTTTCTGTTCTTTGTATCAATCTCTTCCGGAGAATACCGAGATGGATTTTTCCACATTTTCATTCCGCAAACTCTCCACGATCACTGTGCAGCTGAGCTAGTGTTCCCCTTCTGCTGTTGTCTCCGTCATCAATCTCATCCAGATCCGGCACACAATTTTAATCTACCACGAAGCTTCAAAATGAGGCAGACGCTACTGCAGAGTGAAAGATTTAATCTGGCGACTGTCTTAGCAATATATTTTCTTACAGAAGTGCTACTCCAGTAAAGTACGCAGGAGGCCTTGTGTCAAGTCTGGAGGGTAAGAGAGAGAGAGAGAGAGAGAGAGAGAGAGAGAGAGAGAGTGGGGAAAATAACGCTGTGAGGGTGGATCGTGGGTCGTATCCAGACAGCTAAGAAATATTCAGTCGCTGAGAGCGATGTCCACGAAAGGCAAGGTTCAGGGTCGACTTCCAGTTCAGTACGTGGTTTTAATATGCCGAGAACTTTCTTAAACCGCAATATTTTTATGATACAATTCTTCTTCATTCTTCTCACTTGACAGGTGTCTTCTTCGTTGGTATATAACTGCAGCATCCCACTTCAACAACCACCTGCTTTGTATGTCTCGTGTGCTTCTGTATTTCTTTATTTCCAGCATCCCAACACCTACAATTTTAAGTAAGACACGTGTCGTAATTTGTGCCGAACCGTTCTGTCACTTGGATTATAGTCTTTATTTCGCACCTTTTCTAGTTGATTCGATGCAGCATCTCTTCACCCTTTACTCAATCAATCCCTTAGTTCGCCAACAGTCTCCATATTGCCATATTTCATAGGTGCCAATAGTTTTTCTGTTTTTCCCCGTTTCTCATATAGAGCTGTGCTCCATTATAATTTTTTATTAGTGGTTTTATGGTCTCAAGATTTACTATCATTTTTAGTAACTGGCCGTTGTTTCTTCTTGGAGACAGTTCTTTTACCACGTGCTATCCTCTCTGATACCTCAGTCTCACATCTTGCTTCTTTATTCACCCTACTTTTTAGACACCAAGAAAACTCGTCCACTTCAAATGAGACTCTTGTCCATCCCATAGAGATTATCTACCTTCTGTTTACACCATTATTTTAGTTACTGTTTGTATATGTACATCTAAACTACTAATGACTTTCTCGATTTTATTAGTAAGTTACTCCCCTGTTTAGCGACATTCCTTCATGAATGTTTCTTGCAGTTTACTAAGCTCGTTTAGTTTTTCTTCATGACGTTTACCTTGTTCATATATTTTTTCTCTAACTTTTCAGTTTGATTGCATTGTTTGTCTACTTTCCCCCCTTACAGCTTCAGTTCGTTTGCTTTGTTCACCCTTTTCCCAATTAAAATTTTATTCATTTCCCTGCTTTCTTTCTTCATTTCTTCGATGTGACACAGTATTTTCGTAAGTTACTCTATGAACGACTCCTGACCGATAGGTCCGTTACATAGTCTTGCATTTTCATGCATTTGAAAATCGGAGTGGAAAGTGAGCTTTGTGAAGCCTTTGCTGTACAACGAACGTCCATCATTGTACATTCGATAGGTGTTTCATCCCTACTAACATTCACAGTATCTTGCTCACTGGACAAGTAATCAGTTTCCTGTGCACTGTTTACATAATCGAAACTCACAGTCACACGCATCTGATGCTCCTAATTCTGTCTATCCTTACTCCAGATCACCCTTCACTCTTATCGAACTAGTCTTAGATTGTTTGCATGATGCAATTCCGGATGGAATACTCATAAGCACGCAAAATTACAAAGTTAACAACAACAGAAGGGATTAGTGACACACGCCTCTTGATTTCCTTAAAGTTGCAGTAAACGCAACATTTTGAGAAAAACAGCAAAAGCACAACATATCAAACATATCACCAAAGGAATGCATCAAAGCAAAAACTATTTCAGTATTGTACAATGCTGTAAGACCGTGAAAAGCTTCTGAAGCCGAAAAGAAGTTAAATCTTTAGACGTCATCTTCTCACTAACGCACTTATGCTGGCGGTGAAGCCAGACTACTTATGAGAAGATTTACACTAGCGCGCATGTCCCGACTATGTTCTATTATTAATAAGTGATAATATCCTGGAAGAGCGAGCTAAATGAGAGACGTCAATTAATGAGGAATATATGGGGAAAAGCTAAGCATTCTGGCAGTTTTATGTAACTGAAAGGAATCTATTTTGGGAGAAATATGCGACTGTTGCTGTTTATTCGACTAATGATTCAATACAAGTGTAGCCTGATGCCCGAGCATCGATGATTAATTCAAAATAAAGAGTATATCCTATGACCTTTAGGCTGCTTGGAAACTATCTATTATTTAAAAGACAGTTCGTGCCACAGAATAGTCATAAGATACAATCTCCCACACACATAAAGATGACTGATGACCTTGGTTAACCTACATTTAAGCGACACAGGATTATTAACTATCAAAATGGAAACACGAGGGATTGGATTCCTACGCATTTATTTTACGAGGATCTACACACACGGTAGAAACTTAACACACGCCCGGGTTCCCGGGTTCGATTCCCGGCGGGGTCAGGGATTTTCTATGCCTCGTGATGACTGGGTGTTGTGTGATGTCCTTAGGTTAGTTAGGTTTAAGTAGTTCTAAGTTCTAGGGGACTGATGACCATAGATGTTAAGTCCCATAGTGCTCAGAGCCAAACTTAACATACTGAACGTCTCCATTGGAAATAATAAGAAATACGTGAAGTATAATACTGCCTTAGTTACAAGTAATACACATGTAGCGGGTCTGCAAGGTACTGGGAAACACAGTATAAAAGCAGAGCTACATCCAGAGATCACGACTGAATCGACTTTGGATGACGTGTCAGAAAAAATTGATACCCGTGTGACCCGTGGATTTACTTTAAAAATCTTTTCTTAAAGAATTTACTTTATTTACTAGTGATTCATCAAGGACATTAACACATTTAATCACACTATGTGAGCGTGGAAGTAGTTGCCAGTGGGTAACTGATGAAAACAAATTTCTTTCAACAAATGGAAATTTTATTCCTAAAACTCTTTCTTTAAAAAAAAAAGATTTAAAAATTATAATCAGAAAGCACCCTCTGAATATCAAGTTAAAATTTATTCAGAGGCAGGAATAACAATTTTTTTTGACAGTTCGAGCTTTCGGGCTGAGAACCTTGCCGCTCCCTTTTAACACGGCCGTAGTCACGACCGCTCACAACAACCTCTGAAAGACTACACTGGTGGAAATCTGCAACACACCAGATTACTTTAAACAAAAAATTTTAACAACTCACACAAACACATAAACTATGCACCCCGTAAGAGGGATGGAAATGGTACAAAACACTCACACTAAAAAAAAAAAAAAAAAAAAAAAAAAAACAATTACTTGCCACCGAAAGTGCAACTTGTTTTTAAAAAGAAAACTCTTACGGTTGAAGGATGGCAACTTTACAAACTAAAATGACCATTTAAATAAAAACCCATGAAATGCAGTCTTACATAAAATGTACAAACATGCTCTACATTACACATATACCGCCTCTCAAGATGATAGGCAAGATAAAAACAAATTTCAGGAATTCGGCCTTTACACCTTAAGCAATAAATTCGTTAACACCGAATCCGACAAACATGACAGAGGCAGCTATTGACGTACGGCAGACCGACAGAGAGACACTAAGTGCCTAACAAATGCGGACGAGCAAGCTGGGGACGAGAGGCTGCCCAAGAAAACTAGTAGAATTTAACGAATTTAACAAGTAAATGAAACTACATATCACGAATCACTTAGCTTCTAATAAACTGCGATGTCTGGCGAAGACCTGGCGCAGCACCCCCAAAACGCTCTCCCGAACCGTCCGCTGCCAGCCGCTTCAACGGACGCAGGAAGGCGCGCTGATCTCCCGTCTCACTGCGTCACAGCTCGCGCCGGACAGACCGATGTCGTGGGTTGACTCCTGTTGCTCTCGTGTCGGCCGCGAAGCCACTACCCCTCGCTATACGGCGCGGGCCACTGGACTGACGTGGCGACCTCACATGCGCCGACGCTCAAGACGGACAAGTCATCTTGTGTCCCAGTGCGCGACCGAACAACCGATCGATGCAACCGCCTGAACAAACTCGATCAGACTGGCGGCCTAACACATACTAACACTACGGACGACAGACAGCCACTGACTGCCCCACACTGACCCGGCTGACCAACTGGCTAGACTCGTCCCAACTGACAGACTGACCCCACTACCGAGCTCATAGCGCCCCTTAAATGCACGTGAACAGGCAACCGATTGCCACAGCGGCGCCACCGCCAGAAACGGAGAGCGACTGTTTCACATGACGCGCTGCGGCGCGCTCTTCAAAACAGTAATTTTCACCACGGCTCACCGTGATAATATGAAGACATCAGACATGTAACAGAATTTATGAGTGCACCTGACATCTTAAGAAGCAAGTCATGGTAACTCAGGATACGCTACAACAAACGTTGAGTCATGATTCGCGAAAAAATTGAAATAAAAAATTAAGAATCATGTATATGCTTGTGATATGGCTGTAATTTGGTGACTAGGTTAGCAAACTTCACACAGTGCCAATCTCAGCTAAATCCAAGCATGATATCGAGGTTACTCACAATTCTGGCTGCCGCCTCGGATCTCGAAGAAACACCTTCTGCTCTCCATCGATCTCAGAACCAGAAAGCTACTGTCCAGTACCAATCTCTGACACTGGATGTTGTCTTCACCGTTCTCTGGACAGAATGTTCTCTGTATTTTCGTTTCTCTAACTCTAGTGTCTCACCAAAACTAATTCCCACCAAAAACCCTTGTCACCCAACCAGGGCAGAGCATAAACCATGTCGAGCCCATACTGGGTTTGAAAAGTTACTGTCCAGGGCAGAGGTTCTATGTATAGCCTACATTACGTGAGCTCTCTTTTGTCCAAAGGGCAAACGAGTCACCTTTTCATAAGAGAGATGCAGCCTGTGTGTGAAATCGGTCACCCGAACATTACCTCATACCAATGAAAAACTATTATTTCAATGAGATCTGGCTTGTTTGTTCCACGTCCTATTAACCCTTACAGACCTGGTGGTCACAATTGTGTACATAAAGCTTGTTCACTAATATTTCGCTGACAAGAAATGTCAGGTGCATCCAAACTCACTGTGCACATTTGTGTATGTTTCCTTCAGCCATGCTCCAGCAGCTGCTGCTCTCTTGTGAACAGTCTGTGAAACACGTAGTAAAATATACTCTCTGGTGTTGTCTCTCCGTGGGAAGCCATTACTCGTTGACTTTATTGCTATAAAAGTCACGTTATGGGTTTCGTTAATGAATGTTTTGTATGGTTTCCTCTTTTGGAAACATTAGACATTCTTTCAGTGGAATTTTCAGTTATTTCACTCAGTTCATATTTGTGTTATTTATCAGGTAAGTTTAACGTACACATTTGTGTACAACAGGTCCTTAATGGTGTAAAATAGGAAACATAACCTAAAATGTGGCTCAGCTGTATTTGCATGGCTATGGTAGTAATGTGTGGTATTTTTTTCAGTAATTTCAGTACCAGCAGCAAGGAAGAGATTAGCTGACCTGTACATATAATTTTATTTCATATTGCTGGCTTCTGACTTACAAATTTGGATAAGGAATATATACCTCTGCGGAGAAAGACTGGGACTTGATTATGGACATAATTGAAAATGGTGACGTTTCTGACATTAGTTTGAGTAAAGATGAGGTTGGCAGTGTACCACTTATTGAAAGGCAAGCTCAACAAATAGTGAAACATGTTGGTGCAGATAAAGTGGGCATGAATAATGTGTGGAGAGACACCATATCTGAAGATGAAGATGATGGAGAGGTGATGGATGCTGAAATGAACTTTTTATGCAATGAAAACAACCCAGAATTGAATAACCTGTGTAACAACAATGGTGACACCTAAAGAATCCATAAAATGGAAACGCAAACCTCTAAGTACCATGGCAGAAACGTACAAAGCTCCAAATGTTGAAGAATCTGTCTTGTGTTCTCCAATACAATACTTCAAAAGATATATATCAGATGATTTGTTCACTAGCATGGCAGCACATCCCCCCAGGGGTCCACAACTCTTTTGTGGATACGTGTGTAGCGAGCACGGGACCCCGAGCTAATGTGGCCCTCCTTCCTTTCCGGGCTGCATACCTTCCTTTTCCGCATCCTTCCCTATCCCCCATCTTGGCCCCCCCCCTCCCCTCACCTCTGACTTTTTCCTTCCCTTTTTCCCCCTCTGGGAGTATGGTTTGTGCGTACATCCAGAGACGGACGCTCGAAAATGTAACGCATTCTTTGCTTTCTCTGCTTGCATGTCTTCATCCTTCCTTTGTCCTTCTCTTTTCCTTACCTCTTCTCTTTACCCTTTTCTCCGCTGCGGCGTTTGAGACCTCTCTTCTTTCCTTTCCCTTTCTTTGTTTTTTCCCTTTCTTTCTCTTTCTTCCTGCCTGTGCGTGTCTGAAGGCCGACCCACGGATTTTCATGCGTAGCCGGTGATGGGGTAACGCGTAATTCCCCGCCCCGGGTAGACAGGTAGGACACGTATGTACCCCCTGGTAACGGCCAGGCCCAGGGAGGGGTGATTACCCGAACTGATACCTTCCGAAAGTGCCGATTGGTCCCTCCGTCCGTTTCTCTGGAGGTGTGACCTGAGGTGTGAACAATCACCTAAGGCGGGAGTGCCCTCAGAGAGGGCCCCCACAAGGGAGGAGCGCGCCATCGGAGACGCCGGTAATCATGGGGGATTCTTCCACAATGGTTTCCTCATCTTCCACTATGTCTGCTCACAAGCGTAAGTTCACTGAGTGTCAGCCACAGTTCTTCCATTGTTGCCACAGTTCCTTGTCGTTTCTCGGTCTGACGAAGGACACGACTTCTCCACAGTCAACCCTTTCATTATTCAGAAAGGTGTCGACGCAATTGCAGGTCCTGTAAAGTCTTGTTCCAGGTTACGGAATGGCACCTTGTTCTTAGAAACAGTCAGTGCCCTCCAGGCACAAAAATTGCTGCGTACTTCACTGCTCCACACCTTCCCTGTCTGGGTGGAAGCACACCGCACTTTAAATTCCTCACGTGGAGTCATTTATACACGCTCCCTCGACGGATTGTCTGACGAGGAAATTCAACACTACCTGTCTGACCAGGGCGTAACGGCTGTTCATAGAGTTATGAAAAGGGTTGACACGAACATCGTTCCAACCCGTACTGTCTTCTTGACATTTGACAGAGTTCAACTCCCATCGAAAATAAAAGCGGGCTATGAGATAATTTCCGCTCACCCCTACATCCCAAACCCTATGCGTTGCTATCGGTGCCAGCGGTTCAATCATACCAGCCAGTCCTGTTCCAACCCGGCCAAATGTGTTACGTGTGGCAAGGATGCCCATGAGGGTGCTTGTCCACCTCCATCCCCTCGTTGCATCAACTGTATGGGTGACCACGCTGCTTCCTATCGAGATTGCCCCATTTTTAAAGACGAAAAGCTCATTCAGGAAATCAGAGTGAAGGAAAAGGTGTCGACCTATGCTGCTCGAAAATTATTCGCAAGTCGAAAGCCCACTGTGCCTCAGACAGGAAAATACAGCACTGTCCTTGCCTTTCCTCGGCCAACAAAGGAGGCGGCCACGCAGACTTGTGATCTCACCTTTAGTGACACGGTCGTCAGATCGGCCAGCGCAAAGATCGCCCGATCAACCTCCCCACTTTCGCCTGCTCAATCTATGGCTCACCCTTCATCGGGTTCTGCTAAATCTCTATCCCAAAAGTCAGACACCCGGACTTCCAAAAAAGAGCATACTCGTGAAGATTATTTACGTATCCCAACTTCACAACCATCGGGTCTTCCTTAATCTAAACATCATGTTTCCAAGAAGGCTAATAAGAAACCCAGTTCCTCTCCTTCTCCGCCACGGTGTGTCTCATCTACAGCACCATCTAGCGGTAACCGCTCTCGGCCGTCTTCTGTGTCGCCGAGGTGCACTGCTGGCGGCCGATCAATCGGCCGATCGCTGGTGGCAGGAGCTGCTCCTGAACAACCTATGGATCAGGATCTTTTGCCTTCGGCTGAGTGCCGTTCTACGCTGTCGGTCGCAAGCTCTGAGCAGTCGTTGAGTTGACAGCATCCTTGGTCACATTCCTCCATTTTCTGTTCACCCTATGTCCATTATCCATTGGAATATCCGCGGCATTCGAGCCAATCGGGATGAATTGACGATCCTCCTACGATCTTACTCGCCGGTCATCTTCTGTCTTCAGGAAACAAAGCTGCGTCCCCACGACCGCTTTGTCTTCCCCCATTTTCAGTCAGTCCGATTTGATCTCCCCTCTGGTGAAGGCACTCCAGCACATGGAGGACTCATGATTCTTCTCCATAATACTCTCCATTATCACCAAATCCCCTTAAACACTTCCTCCCAAGCAGTCGCTGTCCGTCTTTCCCTTTCTGGATACACTTTCTCTCTTTGTACTGTATACATTCCATCGTCCACATCAATGGCACGAGTTGATCTCCTTCATCTTCTTGGTCAGCTTCCACCCCCCAATTTGCTGGTTGGGGACTTCAATGCCCACCACCCGCTTTGGGGATCTCCACATCCTTATCCGCGTGGCTCACTATTGCTAGACGTCTTCCACCAAGCGGATCTTCTTTGCCTCAACACTGGGGACCCTACATTTTTGTCTGCCTCCACGACAAATTTCTCTCATTTGGACCTTTCTGTCGGTACTGTTCCGCTAGCTCGGCGCTACGAATGGTTCGCCCTTGCTGATACACACTCGAGTGACCACTTTCCATGTGTCCTTCGATTGCAGCCACAGCTGCCATATATGCGCCTGAGACGCTGGAAGTTTGCCCAAGCCGATTGGACACTTTTTTCGTCTCTAGCGACATTCGATGACCGTCACTTTTCTAGCGTCGACGATGAGGTCACTCGTATTACAGACGTTATTCTTACAGCTGTGGAACGTTCAATACCTCGCACCTCCGAATTGCCCCGGCGCCCCCAGTTCCTTGGTGGAACGAGGCATGCCGTGACGCAATACGTGAGCGGCGACGTGCTCTTCGCGTTTTCAGACACCATCCTACTTTGGCCAACTGTATCCGCTATAAGCAGTTCCGTGCGCGGTGCCGTCGCGTCATCCGCGATAGCAAGAAGGCAAGCTGGGACTTATTTACTAGCTCATTTAACACCTTCACTCCCTCCTCGGAAGTTTGGAGTCGGATTCGACGGTTATCAAGCGCGCCTAGTTTCTCCCCGGTCTCTGGGCTCACTGTCGCGCATGATAAATTATTGGACCCCGTCGCAATTTGTAACTCATTGGGTCAACACTTTGCTGAGATTTAGAGCTCTTCAAATTACCCGCCAGCTTTTCTCCCGAAGAAACGTGCAGTGGAAGTGCGACCTCTTGCTTTCTCCTCTCAAAATCGCGAAAGCTACAATACTGTTTTCTCCATGCGGGAACTCCAACATGCACTCTCTTCTCGCTATTCCGCCCCAGGACCGGATGGTATCCACATCCAAATGTTGCTTCATTTACCATACCATAGTCTGCGTTACCTCCTTCGCCTTTATAATCGAATTTGGACCGACAGTACTTTTCCCAGACGATGGCGGGAAGCTATCGTCGTTCCTGTTCCGAAACCTGGAAAGGACAAACATCTCCCCTCTAGCTATCGCCCCATTTCTCACGAGTAGTGTATGTAAGGTTTTGAAGCGTATGGTGAATTGCCGTTTAGCTTGGTGGCTGGAGTCCCGAAGTCTTTTAACACCTGCCCAATGCGGTTTCCGAAAGCATCGTTCTGCAGTTGACCATCTTGTTGCTCTCTCCACTTATGAACAATTTTCTCCGGAAACGCCAAACAGCAGCAATATTTTTTGATCTGGAGAGAGCATACGATACCTGTTGGAGGACAGGCAGCCTCCGCACACTGTTCTCTTGGGGCTTTCGCGGTCGGTTGCCCCTTTTTCTTCGTGAATTTATGGCAGAGCGCACATTTAAAGTGCGGATGAACACTACTCTCTCCCGTACTTTCTCACAAGAAAACGGGGTACCACAGGGCTCCGTGCTAAGTGTTGTACTGTTTGCCATTGCCATAAATCCAATTATGGATTGTCTCCTTCCTGATGTCTCGGGCTCCCTCTTTGTGGACGATTTTGCGATCTACTACAGCTCTCAACGGACCAGCCTTCTTGAACGACGTCTTCAAGGCTGTCTCGATCGCCTCCACTCTAGGAGCATCGAAACAGGCTTCCGCTTTTCTCCCAGTAAGACCGTATGTGTCAATTTTTGGCGTCGTACGGAATTTCTTCCACCTTCCTTACATCTAGGACCTGCCCACCTTCCGTTTTCGGACGTCGCTAAATACTTGGGTCTTACGTTTGACAGAAAACTGTGCTGGTCCTCCCACGTTTCCTATCTTTCGGCTCGCTGTCTGCGATCCCTCAACACCCTCCGTGTCCTGAATGGTACCTCCTGGGGAGCGGACCGAGTGGCCCTTATCCGCCTCTATCGCGCCTTAGTGCGCTCGAAATTGGACTATGGAAGCATAGTTTACTCCTCTGCTCGGCGGTCTATTCTTCGGCGTCTCGACTCTATCCACCACCGTGGATTACGTTTAATGTCTGGAGCTTTTTAGACCAGCCCTGTGGAAAGCCTTTGTGCTGAGACTGCTGAACCTCCGCTGTCCAATCGGCGAGCTGTCCATCTGAGTCGTTCTGCTAGCCATTTGTCTTCCATGCCTGTTAATCCGGCCCATGACATTTTTTTCGACGCCTCCTTGGATTTAGGGTATTCAGGCCCCCCTTCTTCCCTACTACCACCGGGAGTCCGCTTCCGTCAACTGCTCCATTCCCTTTCCTTCCGCTTTCCTAAAACTTTCTTGACAACTTGGGGTACAGAACCGCCTTGGCTCCGTCGCCGGACCTGCCTGCTCCGTGACCCTTGTCAGTTTCCCAAGGATGGCACCCCTTCACTTGTTTATCGTCGGGCATTTTCTGCTCTATGTGCGCAAATGAAGGAAGCCACATTTATTTACACTGACGGCTCAAAAACATCGTTTGGTGTAGGGAGTGCCTATATTGTTGGCGACACCCCAAATACATTTCGGCTTCCCGACCACTGTTCGGTTGATGCTGCGGAGCTTTACGCTGTTCTCCAGGCTGTCCAATACATCCGTCGCCATCAGCGGATACAGTATGTTATCTGTTCAGATTCTCTCAGCTCTCTCCTCAGTCTCCAAGCTCTCTACCCTGTCCACCCTCTGGTCCACCGGATTCAGGACTGCCCCCACTTGCTCCACTTGAGGGGCGTCTCGGTGACGTTCCTCTGGATCCCGGGACACGTTGGTATCTGTGGAAATGAGGCGGCCGATATAGCGGCCAAGGCTGCAGTCTCTCTTCTTCGGCCAGCTATTCGCACGATTCCCTTCGCCGATCTACGGAGTGTTTTATGTCGTCGTGTTGTTCTTTTATGGCACGCACATTGATTGACACTTCCCATAATAAACTGCGGGACGTGAAAGCTCTTCCCTGTGTTTGGGCCTCTTCCTCCCGAACGCGTCGTCGGGAGGAGGTAATTTTAACTAGACTCCGGATAGGGCACTGTTTTTTTAGCCATCGACATCTTTTAAGGGGGGGGATCCTCCTCCACTTTGTCCCCACTGCTCTCAGCTGTGGACGGTAAGACACCTTTTACTAGAGTGCCCCTATTTTACTCCGTTACGCGCCCGTCTACAGCTGTCGCCTGAAATATCGTCCATTTTAGCAGATGACACGCGCTCAGCCGATCGCGTTCTCGAGGTTATTAGTGCCAGTGAGATGACGTCAGTCATTTGAAGCTCTTTTTGGGGACAACCAACCCCTTCCTGTAGTGGTTTTTTAAGCTTTCCATCTACTTTTAGTTTCTCCAATTTTTTTAGTTTCTTTCCCGTTGCTGCTGGTTTCCATTTTCGTTTTTTAACTTTTCATAAGTCACAGACCGGGCGCTAATGACCATAGCAGTTTTGCGCCCTAAAACCAAAACAAAAAAATGGCAGCACATACTAACATTTATGCATTACAACAAGACAAATCATCATTCAAGCAGACAACTCCTCAAGAACTGGAGGCGCTATTTGGTTTGCATATATTGACTGGCACTTTGAAATTTCCCAGATTACGAATGTATTGGGATACAAGCCTGAGGGTAAATGTATTTTGGGCAAACATGTCACGAGACATATTTTTAGAATTCCGAACAAATTTACACTTGGTGAACAATCTGGAGAAACCACCTGAAAATAAAGATAAATTTTACAAAGTCAGGCCAATTTATACAGCCATTCGAAAACGCTGCAGTCAACTTCCTATTGAAGAGAATGTTTGTGTGAATGAAGGAATTACTCCTTTCACTGAGAACCAAATTGGTGGAGCTCTCACGTGTACTCAGGTGATTTATGTGAAACGGTTTCGGGCGTTATTACGACCGCACGACGTAAATTAACAGACTATGAACGCGAAATGGTAGTTGGAGCTAGACGCATTGGGCATCCCATTTCAGAAATCGTTAGGAAACTCAGTATTCGGAGAGCCACAATGTCAAGACTGTCCCGAAAATACCAAATTTCAGGTATTACCTCTCGCCACGGACAACGCAGTGGACCACGGTGTTCACTTAACAACCGAGAGCAGGGGCGTTTGCGTAGAGTTGTCAGTGCTAACAGACAAGCAACTCTGCGTGAAATAAACGCAGAAATCAACGTGGGACGTACAATGAAAGTATCCGTCAGGACAGTAAGGCGAAATTTGTTGCTAATGAGATATGGCAGCAGTTTTTCTACATTTCAGATTAATTTCATTTCTGAGTGACCTATATTGATGATGCTCGCTTTCGATACTTTTGCACTTTCGTTCTATCTATATTGATCACTGTATCTCAATGGCATTTTACGGCTGCCTCTTCTCTGGTTTCTATTAGCCTAGTACCTGACTGCTGAAAAATTCTACTGCCGACAACGTACATTTCGTGTAAGAACAACGAAGGTAAGATGAGAGAGAGTAGGGCTCGTACGGAGGCATGTAGTCTGACTAGTTGTGGTACATGGTACTCTGCCCCAAGCACCGTACGGTGGCTAGTAAAGAATGTATGTAGATGTAGACTTACTCGGCTGCATTTACTACACCGCTTTGGAGGCTATTTCCTTACCAATGCCTTCGTGAAGCGCCATTGTTTCCCTTGTCACATGTCCTTCGAAGGCAGTCTGAAGTTTAGTTCCATCAATTTATACACTTTATAACGTTTCATATTCTTCCTTTTAACTTCTCGAATTTCAGCTGCATTTCGTTAATCCTAGGTTATGTTCACGATCAAAATTGCTACACCAAGAAGATATGCAGATGATATACGAGTATTCATTGGACAAATATATTATACTTGGAATGACATGTAATTACACTTTCACGGAATTTGGATGCATAGATCCTGAGAAATCAGTACCCAGAACAACCACCTCTGGCCGTAATAACGCCCTTGATACGCCTGGGCATTGAGTCAAACAGAGCTTGGATGGCGTGTACAGGTACTACTGCCCATGCAGCTTCAACACGATACCACAGTTCATCAAGAGTAGTGACTGGCGTATTGTGACGAGTCAGTTGCTCGGCCGCCATTGACCAGACGTTTTCAATTGGTGAGAGATCTGGAGAATGTGCTGACCATCGCAGCAGTCGAACATTTTCTGTATCCAGAAAGGCCCGTACAGGACCTGCAATATGCGGTCGTGGATCATCATGCTGAAATGTAGGGTTTCGCAGGGATCGAATGAAGGATAGAGCCACGGGTCGTAACACATCTGAAATGTAACGCCCACTGTTCATAGTGTCGTCAATGCGAACAAGAGGTGACCGAGACGTGTAACCAATGGCACCCCATACCATCACGCCGTGTGATACGCCAGCATGGCGAAGACGAATACATGTTTCCAATGTGCGTTCACCGCGATGTTGCCAAACACGGATGCGACCATCATGATGCTGTAAACAGAACCTGGATTCATCCGAAAAAATGACGTTTGGCCATTCGTGGATCCAGGTACGTCATTGACTACACCATCGCAGGCGCTCCTGTCTGTGATGCAGCGTCAAGGGTAACCGCAGCCATGGTCTCCGAGCTGATCGGCCATGCTGCTGCAAACGTCGTCGAACTGTTTGTGCAGATGGTTGTTGTCCTGCAAACGTCCCCATCTGTTGACTCAGGGACCGAGACGTGGCTGCACGATCCGTTACAGCCGTGCGGATAACATGCCTGATTTCGACTGGTAGTGATACGAGGCTGTTGGGATCCAGCACGGCGTTCCGTATTACCCTCCTGAACCCACCGATTCCATATTCTGCTAACAGTCATTGGATCTCGACCAACGTGAGCAGCAATGTGGCAATACGATAAACCGCAATCGCGATAGGCTACAATCCGACTTTTATCTAAGTCGGAAACGCGATGGTACGCATTTCTCCTCTTTACACGAGGCATCACAACAACGTTTCACCAGGCAACGCCGGTCAACTACTGTTCGTGTATGAGAAATCGGTTGGAAACTTTCCTCATGTCAGCACTTTGTAGGTGTCGCCTCCGGCGCCAACCTTGTGTGAATGCTCTGAAAAGCTAATCATTTGCATATCACAGCATCTTCTTCCTGTCGGTTAAATTTCGCGTCTGTAGCACGTCATCTTCTTGGTGTAGCAATTTTAAGGGGCAGTAGTGTATTATAAGGGAGATATATGGTTAAATTCTCATTCCCTTACACATATTTTACGAATTTATTAACATTCACATACATTTCTTTTGTTCCATTGCTATTCACGTCTATGATTGGTATGTATGCTTGTGTGCTTATTCCTGTTTGCTACAGATAGTCCTTTAACTTATTGCCTGTATCCTTCCTCATATTTATTCCTACGCTTCCCCTATCATTATTTGACACATAAAGAATATTACAATAATATCACCTCGATTCTCCCCAATTTCCAGCCATAGAATCTACTGATTTATAGAATATCTCCGCACATGCGTTCCATTTCTACCTTCAAATTTTCTAGATCCGCGCAGTGTCTACGCGTACACATTCCAGATGGCAACCTAGTTAGTATTATCGTTCTGTCTCATAGCTTCTCCTGATCATTTCCCGCCATGAGATCCCAGTGGATGATTATATTGTTTCCAGTATTTGTTAGATAGAAAGAATCGAATATATTTATAACAGAAAATGGCCTGTGTTATGAAAAGATTAAGTGGTGGTTGATTTCTACATAGCAGCACGGCAGTCGTTAAATTCTTCCCAACCACGTGTGGAGGTAGCATCATAGCTACCGCACCAATCACTTTGATTGTTGCGTACTGTCATTGCTACATTTCTCCAAAGTTAGTCTCCTCTATGAACCAAACCCAACAAATGGTTGTTTCCAGTCGGTGAGTTGCACTCGTCACCTGCTCCCATTCACCTCACAAACGGTTGAAGACTTCACTCTCGGAAGAGGCTCTTACAGGCTACTACCGACCGGAGTAGCTGAATCAAATATTCTTGAGCTCCTCTTCCTGGCCCTGAAGGTCCAAGGGATGTTGAACGACCGCTGTGTCATCCTCTACCATGCGGCGTCATAACGGATGCGGTATGGAAGGGTATACTCCTCCATTACTCCGTTTTTATCCTCTCTTCTTACACTCAGAGCCTGAGCTCCCAAGAAAGAGGTCAAGATGAAATTGTTGATCTATTCTGTCTCGATAGCAACAGGGCGTTTAATTCTAATCTTCCTTCTTTTCCGTAAAGACGTGATAAAATATTTGAGTGTGGTCAAAACCATCTCATATTAACATTATTGTGTGGGTATCGCCAAAGAATGATGATAGATGCTCCAAAGATAGTTCTATAATAATAAGAAAACAAGTAATAATTGTGAATAATGTCCTAGGTATATCGTAAGCATATTGATAGAACAAGCTACAGTTGCGTGAAAGTTGCAACCCGATATGGGTGATCGTGGCAATGACAATTAAATACGGGCTTCACGTGTCTCAAAGAATCGTAATTTCCTTTCTTACTGAAATGAGGTCACAGCGATACTTCAGATTCAACTCTTCGTTAGGCATCAGCGTAACAAACATATAAAACAGATGACCGGTAAGAGAGGGCAGCTAATTTAGGACTGAAATCTAGGACTGGCAAACACCATCAATAGTGTGTGAATAAACAGTGACGGAGCGCTTTTGATTGATGGCGTGGATTGACAGTCAATACCATTTATTTTCGGCATCAATCATCTGGTGCCACCTAATAGCCTTTTAATTCGTTGATTGCGTCCTACTTGTCTTAGTTTCTCTTCAGTTATAATCAAGGAAAACGACGTAGAATTTTACCAGCAAGAACACTGTTTACTTGCAATACCGAAGTGCAAGCGCTAATATTGGTTATATTTAATAGTTTAATTAGCGTCGTGCCGAATAATTTTCGTTCCAGTAGTATACAGATGGAATAGGCTTCTGACAACCCTAAATATAACATGTAAGGGTAATAACAGGAATGTAAAAACTCGAAATATAGCATGTAACATTCACAAAGTTTGCTGATCGCAGTGTTGAGTGTTAGTGTTGGACATGGTAAAAGCAAAACAAGTGTGATGTTACTACCATATTCAGTTTAAGTTTACACAAGGTACTGAAAATTAACACCGTTGTATGATAACGGATCTCTATGAATATGCATTGCCTTTTACACGATAAATGCGGTTTGCAAACTTTTTTTATTCGTCCAGGTGTCTCGTTCAATTGATAATGACGGAACTTAGAAGTGAACTTATCTCTTAAAAAAGTACAATGAAAAACTTGTAATAAAATGAAAGAATTTTTCATTTGAGACTGTTTATTATAAGCGAAATGATATTATTTACAGTGACGTAATGTCAACTGCTCATTGATAAATTTTCACTTGTAACATACAGTGA
This sequence comes from Schistocerca nitens, assembly GCF_023898315.1. NCBI lineage: Eukaryota > Metazoa > Arthropoda > Insecta > Orthoptera > Acrididae > Schistocerca > Schistocerca nitens. Next base: position 716,093,808 of record NC_064616.1, read on the forward strand.
TAACTCGCAGTGTCCAATGACTTAGTGATTACAGATCACTGAGTTCTGAAAAACTTACAATTTATTGTGCTGCATTGTCATTATGGGGACAGTGAATACTCAGCCAGAATGCATAAAACATATCAGTCTGATTTTCTGTCAACATCTAAAGTTTCCTGATGCATCAGTTTTGTAGTGTTAGAAGAAACAAAACAGAAAAGTCGTCCACAAATAAAGAGCACATGACAGGTGTTTATTTCATGGTCGTCGTACAGTTTATTTCAGCTATGAAAGTGGTGACAATTAAAGTACTACTTTTGTGAATCGTTTGTATTGTTAAAAGCAATGTCAAATGGCTTCGCCTCTTAGATATCTAAGGAAGGACCGTCTCAAAACGGATGGTCTCGGCAATATCATTCACAGATCTGTTACGAGGTATTGTAGACCTTTTCAAGATCGAAAGGGAAAGGACAATCTGTTTTGCTCCCAACACATGAAAGTCTAGATTGTCAACAGCATAACGATATCTCCTAGCAACTCACTGAGAGTGACTAACAAGCATCTCTAACTCGAAAATGTACACTAGATGTTAGTTCACTAATTGATCCGATGTCTTTGTCGTGCATCCAGTGTGATAAACACAACGATAGCGACTCGGGAAAGTAAAATGTGTTTCAGAAATCACGTAGGAAATGTATATAAGTAATTTCAGGAAGTCAGCAAATTTACTTGTCTTCCATTCTGATGTTAAAGGTTCCAGGAGGAGTTCTATGCGTTCTCAGTCAAGTATAACAGAATGCCATTAGGTATCTTACCATGATCCACTATTGTATCAAATGTCACGTCTAGCATCACCTAGAGAAGGAACATTAGCACGCATCATCGTTGATGGAAATGAAGGTGAAACTTCCCCTATCCTTTACCACATGACATCTGACGAATTTTGAATTATTGCTAACAGTGCCACAATTCTAAGGAAATATTTAATTATCGTGGTACAGTTTCGTGATTTTATCAGGAGACCTTAATCTCTTTTTTGCATTTATAACTAAGATCCTCACGCCTCTCAAGGACATATGAACTCTTGCTCTTCTTCTATAGAACTGCTGGATTGGTATGTTCTTGTATCACTGTTTCTTGTCTTGCTGTCTTTGATAAGATGGCGGCATAATGCTCTTGCTGTCCGAAATAGTTGCGAGGTACTTCGCAGTATCATACACCTACACAAGACTACGTATTTATACATTTCACTCTCCTGCACTCACCTGAACAGGTCAAGCTAGACGGAATATTGGCACTACGCCGGCTGTAGAGTAATATAAACTATACTATGTTCGCACAACCCATCCCCTGACTCAACAACGCTAAAAACTCCATTCACAAGTCATATTACACTTGGCAAGGATTGTCATCAGGTATTAAACTGGCAGCGGTTTAAATGGAAAACGCAAAATCCATGATGGCTGGGATAACAAGCTATCATCCCAAATATACTTTATAATGCAGGTTTGTTAACTACTACGACTTAAATCGACCGCTAAGAATTCTTGATATTTCAACGGTGGTTGGCTTGTACGATGTAAAAGCCAGCAAGCAATTTGCGTGGTACGGTATCTGGCGTCTTAATCGTCATACAGCTGTTACAGTCGATCTTCTACAAGACATTTGCAGTTATGTGTTACGAATACAGAAATGGAAGTGCAAACGTTTTCATTGGTCAGCTTTTAAAGAAACCTTTTGGACGTCGTGGACGCGAATTGTTTCGCGCCCTGCATCTAATAGATTCGAAAGCTGTTTTCTCTGTGCCCTCCACCAATGGTCCCATCGAAATTATTTGCAAAGCATGTTGCTAGCCCTACTGGTGACGCAACAGTAACAAAATGTAATGGACCTGAACGTGGGAAGAATAATAGTTTCTATTACTCGATGGACCATTGAGGGAGGGTACACACAAAACAAGTTTCGAATCTAATAGATGCGAAAAAATTGGTGCGAAAAAATTGGTATCCACCACGTTCAAAAGGTTTCTTTAAAAGCTGATCAATGAAAACGATTGTATTTCCATTTCTGGGTTCGTAGCACGTAACTGCAAATGTTTTGGAGAAGACCCACTGTAATCGCTTTATGACTATTAAGACGCAGTCTACTTTGAGCAAATAAAAACAAATAAACCTCTTTATGGAGTAGAGCCCTTGATCTCTTGCATACTAACACATAAGCTATCCACTGCACGAACTGGGCAGGACTACCTCTAGCGCCTGACAGAGGTAGTTACCGTAAACGTTATTACAGTGTTGCCAGATTGCCAATATTTAACGTCCATTTACTGCCCGAAATATGCGCGGGATGAAATTTCGTAAGAGACATTTTTGTATTCGTAGTATGTGAGGAACAGCGCTGCGAAGTCAGAGTGCGCGAATTTTTCTTCATCCTGTATAAATGATCTAGCAGAAAGCGTCGTAAGGTCCATAAGGCTGTTCGCAGATGATGTAGTTGTCTATGAGAAGGTAGCGACGTAACATGGTTGTAGCGATTTGCAGGAGGAGGTGCAAAAGACCGATGAATGGTGCAGGGACTGGCAGTTCACTCTGAATGTAAATAAGTGTAATATATTGCAGATATATAGGAGAAGAAATCCACTGCTGTACCACTTGACTATTAATACCATATTGCTGGAAACACCATCTAAGGGTAACTATCCGCAACGACCTTAAGTGGAATGATCACATAAAATGAATAGTGGGGAATGTAGATGCTACACTGAGATTCATAGGGTGAATCTTAAGAAAAAGTAACTCATCCCAAAGAAGTGGCTAGCAAAACATTAGTTCGACCGGTTCCTGAGTATTGCTTGTCAGTCTGGTATCCTTATCAGGTGAGGTTAATAGGATAGAGGGACATAATCCAACTAAGAGCGGCGAGTTTCGTCACGGGATCGCTCAGTCGGTGCGAGAGCGTTGCAGAACTGCTCAACAAACTCCAGTGGCTAACGCTAGAAGAAAGCCGCTGTGCATTACGGAGACGTTTACTATTCAAATTCCGAGAGAGTTCGTCCTGGGAAGAGTTGGACAAGCTTTTATTTCCTGACACATATGTCTCGCAAAATGACCACAACGAGAAAATGTGAGAAATGAGAGCTAATACAGGGGTTTACCGACAATCATTCTTCCCAATTGCCATTGGAGAATTAAATAGGAAAGGGGGATCAGCTAATGCTACCATATGCACCCTTCACCACACACCGTAAGGTAGCTTATGGAGTATTGATGTAGATGTGGATGTATTATATTCTTTACAGTGAGGTCCAAGAAAGTAATACTGCTATTCGAAGGTCATGGGGAAACCTCACAGCCACTTCACGAATTTGAATCATCGCGAGATTTCCTGCACTCCGCGTTCAACTACAAACATGTGCAAATTGTCCACAGCACAAATCCGTGCGGTCCGCAGCTCGTGGTCGCGCGGTAGCGTTCTCGCTTCCCGCTCCCGGATTCCCGGGTTCGATTCCCGGCGGGGTCAGGGATTTTCTCTGTCTCGTGATGACTGGGTGTTGTGTGCTGTCCTTAGGTTAGTTAGGTTTAAGTGGTTCTAAGTTCTAGGGGACTGATGACCGTAGATGTTAAGTCCCATAGTGCTCAGAGCCATTTGAACAAATCCGTACCTCCAAACTGTTGCCCTCAATCTTTCACAGAACACATCCTAAAATTCTCTACGTCTTTAAACACTGCGCAGCCAAGTTGTCGCTAACGGCGACGCATATTCCTCCTCTTGTGCTTCCAAATATGTTGCTGCAATCGTGGCCTTGTTCCGTTGATGCCGAGTGGCTGTCGCAGCATTCCAACCGTCACTTGAAATCTACGCTACTGGCCATTAAAATTGCTACACCAAGAAGATGACGTACTACAGACGCGAAATTTAACCGACAGGAAGAAGATGCTGTGATATGCAAATGATTAGCTTTTCAGAGCATTCACACAAGGTTGGCGCCGGAGGCGACACCTACAACGTGCTGACATGAGGAAAGTTTCCAACCGATTTCTCATACACGAACAGTAGTTGACCGGCGTTGCCTGGTGAAACGTTATT